>NC_051401.1:32757964-32788971 GCF_015228065.2 Penaeus monodon | reverse complement strand
ACTTAATCTCAGTTTAAGGAAACAACAACAATCAGGGTTCGCATTCAAAATGAACAATTAAATAGGGACCAAATTTAACAAGCGAGTCGGAGCTTTTTGATATCTACAAGCAGGACAAAACCCATGACAACCTTATTCAGTTTCTTAAGGCAAAAAAAAAACCTACGGGAATTAAAAATCATTTCAGAAATGAACAATTTGAACAGTTCCTACAAAGCATTAACAATAACACCTTAATGTCTGAGGTCTGAAAAAAATTAATCGCCTCTAATGCAAACCAACTATCACCCCGCAGTTCCATAGTCCTCTTGCACAAGTGGATGTACTCCTTAGTCAATAGGCTGGAGCATCCAAATTGAGCTCACTTCCCACAAATATTCAGGATCACCTTAATCAATCTAAAAGTGCATGTAAATTTGCCAATGAGATTGGATGTTCTGATACCGACCCCTCAGACTTTGCCGAGATCACTGAGTGGGAACTGAACAATGCACTGATTAAAGGAAAAGCGTCCGCCCCAGGTGAGGATGGAATTACCTTTAGTGTCCTCTGCCTTATAGCTCAGGTACATGATAATCCCCTTTTGCACCTGTACAGGTTAAGTGTGTCACAAGGTATTCTACCTGGACCCTGGACGTGCAGTCTAATAATCTCTATACCGCAATCAAACACATAAATACCAACCGACTCAGGTACAGGTTACAAGGTAAATGATATCAGAGACTGTACTGATATCTATCAGGACGTAGCACACAACATTGCTTTGCAGAGTACTTTCAAACTCTAATCCTGGGAAGCACACTGTTTTTCTTGAACTTAAGTCAGCTTTTGACATTGCAAACAGAGAAGTTATCCTGGAACAATCAGTAACCTTTGGCATCCGGGGTAAGATATTGAGCTGGATTAGAATGTATTGTTACGCCGACCGCCTCGTCTCTCTGCCACCAACACAAGGCAGGCTAGGCAGACGGCGTGCTATTTACAGGGTCGTGAACACTGAACAGCTCCAAGAGGCACTGAGCACCACAGTGTCCCAGAACACCACGAGGGGAAACGCCACCTGGTGAGGCAGGGCACGAAATAAACACAAAATGACAGTCTTTCCTTTATTTACGCAAGTTATTTACCCGTACACTTTTCTATAGGCACAATACGGGGGAAACCGGCATGTCACACTGCACGATACAGCTTATAACAGGGCAACACGAAGTTTATCAGGTCACAAGGGCACACACGAGGTCTTCACAGGAGCAGCACCCAACTCCGTCTCTCTTGGCTTGTTCCTCCGCTCCTCCACTCGCAGCCAGTTGCGTCATGTTTGCCCAGGTCCCTTCACGTTAACACATGCCCAGGTCATCCTTTTCATGTTAACACATGTTTCACACAGAGACAAAGACCCACTGGCGTAGCAGTATCTTTCGAACAGATCTGCAAGTGTCTTGTTCAGGGGAGTAAGAAGTTCCTCTTCACAATCTTTTGAACTTGGGATGCCATATGCTGTTCAGTGTCTTCATGCACAAGCTGGTGGCAAATATCCCACTTGGGGATGGTGAATCCTATGCTGATAACATGTGTCAGAGCATCATCACAAGAGAAGATGCAATAATTCTCAACAAAATCACAACAAAGGCTCACGAGTGTGGATTAGTCATCTCCACTGAGAAAACAATGGCTCTTAACCCATATACACCCACTTTTCACATAGGTGACCAGGAGCTTGACATATGTCATAAGTATAAATATCTCGGGGTGAACGTAAATGATGAAGACCTAGTCCTTTCTCTAAAGAAGAGACTGGGAGAGATTGAAATTGCTGAAAGTACTTGTCGGAAGAGAACATGGCATCAATGTTAAACTTGCTAGGTTTTTATAAGGTCAGTTGTAGGCTACCATTAACTGCACTTGTTGCAGTGTAAGTAATCAGAAATAAATAGCTTAGATGTACTGCATAATGAAGCTATGAGGATTATCCTCGGTGCCCCGAGATCAAAATTAAACTTACCATCCAATAATCTTTGTTTCCACCGTATTTGGGGTCAAAGGTATGAGGGAACCCTCATATCATTCAGATTTCCAAAAACAACTGCAATATAAAATCATGCAGACGTGACTAATCACATACACACGTGCCCTCTGATACAGAAAATCTCCATGAACATTACAAAACTTAATGTTTCAATTAGTAAAACACAAAAGGTCGATTCATTTCACCATGGAAGAATTCAACATTGATTGTGTATCTTACATGCCTACTACACACACAGAAAACAAAACAAAACAAAACAGTGTACAAATTGCGTTAGCAATGGTAAAGGAACACAGAATATATGGGCGATACTGTATATGAATGTTCCGCTGACGGATCCATACAGACTGGATACAAACTGGTTGTTCTTGTGCTGTATACAAAAATGGCTTACTACAACTTCAAGTTAATATGAGAGTACAAAATCGGGCCAGCACTACACAAATAGAGCTAGCAGGTTTATTCCTCACAACTGAATTCTTAATGTCTCAGGGCTCTGGAATAGTTTTCTGTGACTCTCAAAGTACTCTTCGGCCACTAAATTCTTTTAAAGCAGGTGGCGATGAGGAAATTGTGAGTTGCAGTAAGCGTAAGGTAACTTATGCCGCAGAGCACAATTTCAACATTCAATTTGTATGGATACCATCTCATGTTGGCATGTGCAAGCACGACCATGTAGACAAATTGGCGAAGGAAGCCTGCAGCAAAGATACTGTGAACATAGATGTTGGGATGCCTCTTGCTAAGGTTGCGCATATATTGAAAAGTTCTCATAATGAAGAACTAGTAGATCTGATTAACACTCAAAGGCCTGAAAGCTGTACCATAAGGCACTACGATGAGTATAGAGATAGCAAGCTTTCCTATGGGTAGCACCGAAGTCAAACCAGACAATGTGACGTGGTTACTGCCAGAATATGTTTAGGTTACAGAATGTGCTGGTAACTGCACGGTGCAAGAAGTGCAGATGAATCTAAATGTAGACTGTGTAATGAAGAAAACAAGCGAACGCTTGAGCACTATATCTCGGAATGTCACGTGATACAGCCTTTCAGACCACCTAACATGAGGTATAAAGAGCTATGTGAATATTTCACTTCATCTGATACATTGGAAGATATACATGTACTATATCCTAAATTTACAATGTATTAACTACCGTAAACAAATAACAGTTTTATGTAAACACAGTGGCAAAAGGATATCAAATTTTTTTATTTATTTATTTATTTTTTTATAATGTATGATTTATATTTCCATTTTACCATGTATAAATACAGTAGTCACAGACTACTGCACTATATCAGATATATGTAAAACTGTAATCATGATTGCCCACGCCTGAGCAGATAGCCAGGACGGTAAATAAACTTACTTAACTTAATAATATAAATATTAATAGCGATAAATATCATATAAATCAAAGCATAAATGGTATGCTTGAAATGCCTACAATTATTACATAAATATATAATAAATTACATTAAAAAAAATTCATCTCACTTAGGAAACTAATAAGACTCTCTAAGACACAGTCCGCACCCACTACATTTTTCAATGTATATGTGGGAAACGAGTCTGAGTTAATCTTCTTAGCCTTGTTAATACCATTTTTACCTATCGATTGAGATGGATGCTGGTCAGCTAGCTGACAAAGTCATTTCTAATCTTTTGTAGTTTGTTTCCATATCTATGCCTCCACTGATCCCTCCATTTATCACGAAGACAACTTCATATGCTGGGTTTCAAGTAAACCAACACAGGGTTATCTTTTTATGTGCTGACAGTGCAAGCCAATCTTGATCCTTTCTTATCGCTCGATGTGGTGAGTTTAGGCTCTTGATTGCTTCCAAAGTGCTACGAGTCGCAATATATTACAATAAAATGATTCTTAAGATCTCTAATTATTTTGACTGCTGCAAGCATGGTATGTAACTTTACAGTAAAGATCGAGTCTGCCGAAGAAAACCTGCCAAATGCAATCTTCCTCCTGCTCACTGCTGCAAAGCCCATACCATTTTAGATTTCGAACTATCTGTATATTACATCTAATCCTTGGTAATTAGAAGTATGTTGAAGGGATCTCTCCCTCTTCCCTATTCAGACCAAATCTAGCTTGACTAATTGGCTGTCTTCAAGGGGGGTTGAAAACCAATCTGGATATAGGAGATCTGGGAATCCTTTGTAGTCTTGTGTAGTAAATTAAGTTCATGTAGTCCCGGTGTAATAAAAGAAGTGGTTCTCCACTCTCAGCAAACAGAGTCCAACATCAGGAGAACTATGGGAATCAAGTTTGCTACAAATAAGTGTTGGGTAATGTGTCCTTGCACATACTGCAAGCTTCATCCAGAGCAGTACAATTTAAAGTCATCCATATACATACTACATGAGATAGCACTTTGAACGACCTTTATATCATTTATAACAATGGCAAATAGGGTCATACTTAAGACACTCCCTTGTGGGACCCCTTCCAACTGATCGTCCATGTTAGAAAAGCTGTTTCCCACCTTTTCGAGGTTAAGGAAGACTGCTAATATGTGATGTTGTTGTGTGACAAAAAAAAAAAAAAAAAAAAAAGTATTGTAGTCTTCATCCTCACAAGGGCATCTATGGTTGATCTCAATTTATAAACCCATATTAATATGGGGTCAGCACGTTTTCCTTTTCTAGAGCCATGTGAACCTGAAGTTTATCATTTTTTAAATCAGTTTGCAGATGCAGCTAGAGAGGAAAATCGGTCTGTAATTCCCTAGTATGGATGCATCCATGACAGGTTTAGGGATAGGAATGATTATCCCTTCTTTCCATGTGTATGACACTGTGCCCTCCCTAAAGATCCTATTGAATAGGTCCATCAGGAACGTTTGGGAGCTCTGCAGTACTTGAGATATCATTTAGTATGGAATATTGTCACTTCCTGGGGCAATCTTATTTGCAGAGCTGCAAGGCAAAGTCCATCTCCCTGCTCAGAAATAGCAAGTTGATTGGAGGTTCTGCAGCAGTCCCACTGGAGAATAACATTGGGTATCGTTACTGTTCAATCCAAAGGTTAGAGAATCTGGCAGTGTAAGATGCTCCAGAGGAGCTCTTTGCAACATCTTTTTTGTCTGTGAGGATTATGCCATCTATCTTCAGAGCAAGTGGTGACATGTATGTGCAATTGAAGGTAGTGTCAAGCCTATCCTCACAGCCTTTACTTGCAGTATTGTCTGTATGTGGATGGCCTGGAAGTGAACATCCTGACGTACCATCACTGCTACCCCTCCACGAGGTCCAATATCAAAAGTCCCATAATGGGCTTGAACTTGGAATCCTCTCAGCGAAATTGGACGATTTTTTCTGGTTTCATAATCCCCTTATAGGCAACACAAACTGGGATGTTGAAATTTCCTTCCATGTTGATAAATTTCCCCCGACAGTTCCATTGGATTGGATACCCAAGTCTTTAGTTTGAAAAAAATACCTTTTCCTAAGGGGGTTTGGCAGCACCTGTGGTTTAAGGCGCCCAAACACCTTCCTGGGGTTTTCCCCCCAAAGTGTCTTGGGATTTTTGGGAGGGGTTTTTATCTGTGGAAATCTTTTTCAAAATTTTGGGAGAAGACAGTTTTTTTACCCCCTGACTAGTGTTTTGTGAAACATGAGCCCTTGAGGCCTTGGAAAACGTAACCTATGGCAGGCAGATGGCCACTCTGTCTGGTGCCCAAAAATTTCGAGTATAGGTTTAAATTTTTGGGGTTTTGATCCAGGGGAATTTGCGATGAAATTCAAAAATTTTTCATGACCCCTGTTTAAAATTGGCTATTTTGAATTATCTCCCCTACTCAACAGCAAAGGTCTTTGGGGCAGAAAAATACTTTTTTTTAAAGGGAAAAACATTAGAATTTTTTAAAAACCTTTAAAATATTAGCTCTAAAAGGTATAAAATTTTTGCAAAAAACATTAGGAAAAATTTAAAAATTTTACTGAAAATACTGGGCCTCCATTGGGGACAAAATTTTGGGCCCTCCTATGTCACAACCATTGAGGGTCCGTTTTTGGACGTAGGCCTTCCCCAACTGTCCCCATTTGTTTGGTTTTAATTTTTGGGGATTTTGGGGCCCCAACCCCCACCGCGCGGGGCCCATTGCGTATGTGAGCACGCTCACATATGCCCCGCGGCTGTTTTTAAAAAATTCTAGTAAATCGAACCTAGATACAGCGCCCCTGGGCAGAAAAGGGCCCCAGCTATTGGCCTCCCCCTGGTCCCCCATTGTCTAATAAATTATACAAATATTTTTATCAGTAAAATCCCCCCAAACTGCCCGGGGCCCCAGCGGGGTTTGGGGTGGGGCCCCAAACCCCCCCAAAACATGAAAAAAAACCCCAAAATCAAAGACGGGGGGGGAAGGCCTACGCCAACAACGGACCCTAATGGTGCCCCAAAAAAAAAAAAAAAAAAAAAAAATCCCCCCAAAAATACATTTTTTCAGGGTATATGGGGGAGAAAAGGGACATAAGTCTTTGGCCTAAGAATTTTTCCCACATCTTTCCCACACATGTGTGCCCTTTTAAGGCTCTTGGACCCTTCCACAAAGTTTTCATTTTAGCCATCGCGGGTTTAATTTGGGTGTGGGAGAGGGGGGGAAAAACATCACGGGGCCGAGAAGGGGGGGCCTTGGCCCCCCCAATTAGCCCCGCTCTTTCCCCCCCCTAATACCAACATTTTTTGGCCCCCCAACATAGAGTTATTTTTTTTTATGTTTTGGACACAGGGCCAAGCCAATCGGGAAAAACCCCTCCCTCACCACTGGATTGGGGTTTAAAGTTTTTGGACTGCTTGCATTAAATTTTCAGATTTCGAACCAACGAAATAAATTGCATCTGACCCTTTGGGTTTTTTAAAAGGGTTTTTGGAAAAAAAGAAATTCTCTTTTGACTTTATTTTGGAAACCCCCCCTTTCCAATTCCAGCAAATCCAGCTCGGTTGATTAGCCCAAAGGGGGGGAAGGGGGGGAAATTTCCAAAAAGCCGAACCTTAGTGAGTTTTAAATTTAAAGGGATTTTCCCGAAAAGATTCTTCCTTCCCTCCCCATGGGGGGAAATAGCTTATCCTCAAGGGGGTTGAAAAAAAAATTTGGGTGTAGGAGACCCAAAAACCTTTTTGGTAGTTTTTTCCCAGTAAATAAAGGTTCAGGGCAGTCCCATTGTTTTGGGAAAGAAGGGTTCCCTCTCTCAGCTTTACAGGGCCCCCCCCATAGGTGAAGACCAAACCCCTGTCCAGATTCGGGAGAGCTTCATTATAAAACTGAGTCCAACATAGGGAAAAAAACCCCAGTGGAGTTACAAATGAATAAGCCTCAATCCATAGTAAAATTTTTATTTAGGGAATAAGGGCTCGGTAAAGATTTGTGTGACGGCACCCTAAGATAGATGTGAAGGAACCTTGAAAAAAACCAAGCGTTTTTTGTATTTTTCTTTTTAAACCCTTTTGGGAAACAAATTGCAGGGGGTTTTTCCCCTAAATAGACGGAAGGGGGGAATTTTTCCTCTTTTGTAAAAATGTATAGTCATGGGTTTGCTTGGAAAAAAATTTAAAACCCATGGTATGTTCCCCAAAGCAAAAACATGATTTATTGCAGTCGCATGTGTCACTGAACACCCTGTAAGCTTCCTCCTGAGCAGATGTATAAAGTCACCCACATACAGTTACAGAGACAGCAGGGGGAACGCCCCTTTACAATGTCATTTTTTATCAAGGGCATACGGGGGTCAAAACAAAGGGACACTCTCTTGTGCAAACCCCTCCCAGCTGATTTTCCAGGTTAGTTTAACGTTCCCCCCCAAAATTTCAAAATTTCCTATCAGAAAGGAAAGGGTTGTAAAAGGGTTAGATAAGGCCCCTCTAAAATCAATTTTCTTTACAGCTTCATGAGTGGGCCTGTTCCAAGAAAACTTTTCAAAGCAGAAAAGACGGTTAAATGTGAGTCACTGTGCGAAGGAATTCTTATCAGTTTTCACCCTCACAAGTGCATCGGGGTCCATGTAAATTTTCAAAAACCCATTATTGTATGGGGTCAGCATTTTTTCCCTTTTTCTAGAGCCATTTTAACCCTTTAAAAGTTCCCTTTTTTCCCCAAACCCAGTTCCCAGAGCAGCGGGGTGAGAAAAAATTGGGGCTGTAATTCCCTGGGTAAAAAGCACCCCCAAGATCCTACTGAATAGGTCCAACGGAACCTTTGGGAGCTCTCCGGTAACCCAAGACATCTTTTGGAGGGAAAAAAAAATATTGTCACTTCGTCTTAGGGAAAGAGCTGCAAAAGAGAGTCCATCCCCTTTTGTGCAAAAAGGGGAATTCGCGGGCATTTCCTACTGAAAAAACGACACTGGGTTTTTCTTGTTCAAAACCAAAAAGGGGTGGAGAATCGGGCCCAGTTTTAAGAGGCCAGGGGAAGATCTCTGCCATGGTTTTAGCTAGTCTTTTTGAAAACAAACTCTTTTATCTTGAGGGTTTTTGCCATCTAAAAGAGCGGGTTTTGGTGACATAGGGATGTGCTTTTCCAGGATCGGGACACCCCTTTGGGTCCCATCCCCAAATGCTGGGGGGGCCCCAGATTTAAATTTAAAGGAGAAAAATGTCTCCCCGCGTCTGTCAGCCCCCTTTTTAGAAACCTCCCCGGCCCTTGGGTTTTGGGGGGGAGTTTTTTATAAGGGAAAATAAAGGGGTTCCCACCACTGCGGTCTTCTTTAAAACTGCCTCAATGCAGTTTTTTCTTGCTCGACAGCTTGTTGGCTTTCTTTCAGGACCACCATGGTACTGGAAGGCGACAGTACAAATTTTGGGGGAATGGAGGCTTCTGCTGCAATGTAAAGGGGAAAATGGCCCCTTTCCATGAAAAGTTTCCATGTTTTTGCAAAGTGAAATCAGCTGTGAATCGGGTAACCCAATAAAAGGGGCAATACGGGAAAATTTTTCCAGTTTGTTTTTGAAAATGTGTGGGATGTCACTTTTTCCCGTAAAAAATGCCCCCTAACCTTGAAAAAAGGGGACTCCAACCCCTCCCTCGAGGGTTGAAACAAAAGGTCCCCCAAAAAGGAATACTGACCATTAAAAACCCCCCCAAAGGGAGTAAAAAGGGATGTGGAAAACCCTCCCCCAAGTAGACCCAAAATTTTCATTTATGTTGAGTTTATGTGGGGGGGAAAGAAGAGGGGGAACCAATAGTGGAGTCTTTGTCAACCCTTTCCCTCAAGCCTTCATAGTTCGTCTGCAGGGGGGAGGGCCCCTTGGAAAGGGAATGCCCGACGTACCATCACTGCTATCCTCCATAAAGGTCCATTATCAAAGGCCCCATAAGGGACTTGAATTGAAACCCTTCGGGGGAAAGGGGGACGCTTTTCCCTGGTTTTAATCTCTTGTGGGCCAAAACACAAACGGGGTTTTAAAGGGTTAGTATCGGGTTGAAGTTTTTCCCATTTTGAAACCCCGACGTTCCTTTGGGATTAGGGAAACCCATTTCTTCAGGCGGGACAAACTATCTCTTTTTTAAAGTGTTTGGCAGCACCTGGGGTTTTACAGTGCCCCACACCTTGGGGCTGTCCCTTTCCGGGATTTTGGGGGGTACCTTTTGAAGGGTCGTTTCCCTGTGGAATAGTTCCCGCAGTTTCCTTTGGACAGGCTCAGGATTTTTTCCCGGAAAAGGGGCGCCCCTGAGTTTGCTTCGGGGGGAAACTCTGCTAGCATTTGGGGGCCCCCCTTTTGGATGGGGTGGCAGTGGAGTTTGTCACTGTTAGGCTTTGGAGGTTTTTTGGAGGGTCAAAAGCCCCTTATTTTGGGGAGGAGGGTCTCCTCAATAGACCCTCACCCTACTTTTTTTCTGGGGGAAATCCCCAGAGGCAGTTTCGGGATTTGATGACGGGAGGTTTTAAAGGGTAGTGACAGAGCGTGGTGTAAGAAGTAATGGAAGGAAAGGGGATATTTGGAATAAGGATGGACTAGAGCCGAAGCAAAGGTTTTCCCTAGTTTTTGAAAAACAGGAAACATCACTTTGCCTTTTGAAAATAACCCCCCCTTTGCTCCTTTTTCCCAATACCCCCTTTTTAAAAATTTGAAACCTTTTCATTGTTTTCTTTGCAGTGGAACAGCATATTGGCCGGGACATTTTGTCATCTCCTTTGATAAACCTGTTGTACCAAAATTTTACCACATTTTTTTGGTTGTCCTTTTTCCCTTTTAAAAAAGGGTAAGATTTGGGCTCCAGGGCCAAAAAAAACCATTATCTAACAGTTTCTCCTCAGACCCCCCTCTTTCAGCTCTGGGGGAAAAGATAATTCCCTTTCCCAATTGAGGTTTTGGGTGAGGAGGGACATGAACTTGACCCCCAGGTTTTTTCATAGGGCAAAACGGGACAGTCGGGATTGTAGGGTGAAAAAACCCTCATCTTTTCAGGCTCCCATCTCGCGGGGGGATGAGGGGGGGTTTCCATTTTTGGGACATACCCCCAAGGCTATCTTCTGATGTATTTCAAAAATATCAGGATTGATACACCATCATGGTTTTTATACAGGTACTTACTATATGGGGATATTTTCACATTTACCAGGTAAGATTTCCTTAAAGGGTTTTGGGGGGGACTTTTCTCGTTACCGGGTTTGGGCCCCCGGGAACCATTTCAATTCCTTTCTTGCCCTCTCGAAGGGGGAAAAAGGGTTTCCCAAAAGGAGTGACATGTTATATTCCAGGGGGGAATGGCCAGGGGTTTGCTTTTGGGGCCCTCAGGGAGAGGGGGGCTAGTTTTTTGAAAATTTGAAAAATTTAAAAGGAAGCTATAGTGGGAAAACCCCAAAATCTCCCAGGGAGTGGGGGGAAAATATATTCCAGCCAATTACAGTATGATGGTAGCCCTTGGGCCCTTTTGCACTCCCGGGCCCAAAACAGTGCCTGATTGACCCAAAATTTGACCACCCAATTGTTTTTGAAGGGGTTTCTTGATCAAGCCACCCTTTTTAACCCAGAAAGAGGACCGGTTGTAGTGTTGGGCTAGCTGCAGGGCGCAGTGTGCAGCATTGCTCAACCCAGGACTCCTGTCTCCAGAAATAGGGGAAGACGCATGGCAAAAAACCAGGGGGGAGATTGTTTTAAATTGATTTTTTAAAAATTTAAATCGGGCCGCATAACCCAGCAAAAGGTCATAGCGGCAATACCTTTTAAAATAGAAATTTTAAAATGTTTAAAAAATTTTTTAAAAAATCTATAAATAAAATTTAAAAATTTAAAAAATTTAAAAGTTGGGAAAAATAAAAAAGCATAAATATATGCGTAAGTGATAAAATTATTGATAAACTTTATGCAAAATTTTAAATTTTATTGTAATTTTAGTTTTCCCCAAAGGGAAAAAAAAAATTTTAAAGGCCCCTCTATGTCAAATTTTCCCCCCAATACATTTTTCAGTGTATAGGGGGGAGAAAAGGGACATACGTTTTTTGGTCGAGTGTTGAAATCTTTCCACTACATGTGCGATCTTTAAATGGCTCTTGGCACCCTTTCACAAAGTGTTTCTTTTTAAAGCCATCTTTGGCCATGAGTCAGTCTTGTGGGGCCCGTTTCTTAGTCTTCTTTAATACAAACTTCCACTTTTGGGTTTGGGAGGGATGCTATTCGCCCAACTCCCAAGGGTATCTCTAATGTCTCGCAGTTTTTTTTCTGGGGGGTATGCCTCCATTGTTCCCTCCATTTATCAGGGAAGGGACAACTTTGATGCGGGGGTTTCAGGTCGGTGATGGGGGGGAAAAAACGAGCTTTAAAAGGGTGAGCGGCACTCCCTTGGCCCTCTGACAGCTCGCTCATTCCCACGATCCCAACATGGCTGGCACCCAACACAGATTTATCTTTTTAGGTTTTGCCCAATCAGGAAAGCCAATCTTGAACCCCCCTCACTACGGGGATTGATGAGTTTAAGCCTTGACTGCTTGAAAGGGGCCACTACGAGAGTCAAAAATATATCACAACCAGAAGGGTTTCTTTTAAGGGTCTCTAGTCTTTTTAAAACTGAAAAAGGGAAATGGCAGTAACTCTGAGTGAAGATCAAGGCTGTTTGGGGAGAAAAAATGCCAGATGCAGTTTTTCCTTCTGCTCATTGCTGAAAAAACCCCACGCCTTTTTCAGATTTTTAAACCCAATCTGTATAAATTGCATTTGACCCCCGGGGATTTAGAAATGTGCTGAAGAAATTTTTTCTCTGACTTTCCCTTTTCGGATTTTCCCCCCCTTTCCCAATTCCGACTAAATCCAGTCGACTTGTTTTAGTCCAATTTGGAAAAATTGGGGGAATTCCAAAAAGCCAAAACCCTTGGGAGAGTTTTAAAATTAAGATCTTCCAAAAAGATTCCCTTTTCCCTCCTACCATAGGACGGCTACCCCAAAGGGGGGTTAAAAAACCAAATTTGGGATGTAGGAAACCCCGGAAAAACCCTTTTGGGAAGTCTCGTGTAGTAAATCAGGTTCATTTTTTCTCAGTGTAAGGAAAGAGGGGGTTTTCCCACTTAAGCAAAAGGGGGGACTCCACAGGTAAAGAATAAAAGGCCCCAGTACAGATCGAGAGTTTCATTATAAACCGAGTCAAAATTGTAGAACAGGGGGAGGGGGGGAAAGATAAAATAAGTTTCACATCCAAAAAAAATTTCAAGTTTACTACAAAAAGCCCCTCGGTAAAGCTGCAGAAGCGTTTAAGGTCTGCACCCCAAAATAGATGTGAAAAAAAACCCGCAAAATACTAAGCGCTTTTGTAGCCCTTTTCTTTTTAAAAATGTTTGAGTGAGGCAACCCCGTAAGCCTTTAGTCAAAAAAATTTGGGCCCCCAAATACTTCACCTCTTGGACAAATTTTCAAATGGGTTTGCCCCCTAAAAAGAGGGAAAAGGGTGGGAAATTTAACCCTTTGGTTTGGAAAAAGATAGCCCTGGGGGCTTTCTTTGGGGGAAAATTTTACCCATGATATGTTGTCCACGTACAACCTGAATTTTTTGCAGCCTGCTGGTCCTTGCACATCCTGTAAACTTCCCCCGAGCAGTACCGGTTTAAAATCATCCGCATACAGATTTTCATGAACAGAAAATTGGAACAACCTTTACAATGTTTTATAGCAATGGGAAAACAGGGTCACAATTTTAAAAACACTCCCCTTTTGGGGGCCATTTCCCGCTGATCTTTCCCGGTTAGAGAAAAATGTTTCCCACCTGAAAAATTTTAAATTTTCCCGTTTTGAAGGGAAATTTTGTATGAAGGTAGGTAATGCTCCTCTTAAAAAACCCGTGTATACAACTTCTTTGAGTATGCCATGCTTCCCAAAGGGCAAAAAAGGGCTGCTAACATGTGAAGTCGCTGTGCGAAGGGGAAATTTTGTATAGCAGGGTTTTCCCTCCTTACAAGTGATATGTGGTCCCATCCAATCTTTTAAACCCCAAAATTTTATGGAAACAGCCCGTTTTTCCCTTTTTTAGCAGCCATGGGATTTGGTAGGAAATGTCCCCTTCCCGGGGCA
This sequence comes from Penaeus monodon, assembly GCF_015228065.2. NCBI lineage: Eukaryota > Metazoa > Arthropoda > Malacostraca > Decapoda > Penaeidae > Penaeus > Penaeus monodon. Next base: position 32,775,427 of record NC_051401.1, on the reverse strand, counting down.
GTCTTACGGCGGAAGGCCCCCCGCAGAGTCCATCTCCTTTCGCAAAAATGGCAAGTTGTTTTGGAAGTTTTTGGGAGTCTACTGAAGAACGGGCACGGGGGTTTTCGTTTCCCGTTCAGCCCGAAGGGGTGGAGAACCCGGGAGTGAAAAAGCTCCAGAGGAGATCTCTGCCATGGATTTAGCTAGGTTTATTAGCAAAAACTTTTTACTGTGATGATTATGCCATCCCAAACTTCAAAGAGGGGGGGTGACAGTTTTATGTTTCCTTTTCCCGCGACTTACGACACCTTTTCCCAAAACCCCTGCTAATGGGGTCCCCGAGTTAATCAAAGGGGACATAATGTCTCCATGACGTCCGTCTTCCTTCCTTTAGGGACCCCGCCTGGCCTTGGTCGGGTCTTTTTGTAAAAGGATCAAGGTTACATCACTGGGGGTCATTTTTTAAAATGCCTTAATGCAGCTTTTCTTTCTCTGACAGCTTTGTGGCTTCTCAGACCCCATGGGACCCAGGTCGACAGTAATGCCCCCCTACTTTTTGGGGAAAGGGTGCTTCCCGCTGCAAATGAAAATTTTGTGATTTTGAAGTGATTAAAAAAGCATTTTGAAAAACACTGGAAAACATTCACAGTCCATGCAATACTGCAGTTGATCTAAAAAAGGGTTTCCCCCGTCCACTGTTCAATCCCCCATCTCGGGACTCCATGGGTGGGAAAAACCATTCACCCTCCCCAAAAAAATTGGGGAAAAAGGTCGCTTCCATTTTAAGCTTCCATTAAAATGCCAAGTGAAATTTTATCGTGAACAGGTGAGACAATTGGGCAGGTCATATTTGGGGAAATCCCAGTTTTAAATTTTGGGAAAAGTGTGGGAGTGTCACTGTTTAATAAAATGCAATTTTTTTCCCCTTAGGAGCAAGGACTCCAAGGCCCTTCCTCGAGGGGTTTCACAAAAATGGGCTCCCCAGAGGGGGATGCCCGGGCATTGGAAAAACTCCCCCAAAGAAGAAATGGATGTGGGGAATGCTCAAGAGATTTTCCAAATCATTAAAGTTGAGGATTTTGTGGAGGAAGGAGAAGGGTGCAAAAGGTAAAAGGGGTGTCAAGCCCATTTCACAGCCCCACCTGCAGTGTTGTTTTCAGGTGGATGGCCCCCGGGAAAGGGGAAAATCTTGACGTACCATTACTGCTATCCCCATGAGGTCCCTTTTCAAAAGTCCAAAATGGGCTTGAATTTGGAATCCTCTCAGGGAAAAACGGAGGGTTTTCCCGGGGCAAATTTTTCTTGTAGGCCCTTTCACAAAAAATGGGGGTTTCTGAAGCTATCAGAGTTGCAGTTTTCCCATTTTTTTCCCTGAATTCCCCGACAGTTCCATGGGATTAGGGTAACCGTTCTTTTTTAAAATATTTTTTCTTTAAAGGGGTTTGGGGAGAAAATGTGGTCAAGGTTTTCCCTACCCCCCTTTAGGCTGTCACTTTCCAGGATGTTGGGGGAGTCTTTTTAGGGGTTGTTTACCCCTGGAAAATAGTTTCCACCCGGCTTCCTTTTGGGCCCGGGGTCAGGATTTCTTTTCCGGGCAAAGAACGGAGAGCCTTTGCTTCAGGGGGATTTGCCCAGCAGCAGAGGCCCCCCCTGGATTTTTGGTGGCAGGGGGAGCTGTCACCCTTGAGACCCCTGGTTTCCCCTTCCACGGTCCAAAGGGGGCCCCCCCTTGAAAAGAGTCTTTTTAAAGACTCAGGGTTCTTTGCCCGGGCAAAGGGCAAACCCGGGGCCTTTGCTTCAGGGGCATTTGCCCAGCAGGGAGGCCCTTGTGGGTTGGTGGAGGTGGGGCTGTCACCATTGGGGGCCCCTGGAGCCTCACCCGATGGGTCCAAAGAAACCCTTTCTTTGGGGGGAGGAGGGTTTCCCCAATAGACCCCTTACTCCTACTCCGTTTCTGGTGGAATTCACCAGGGGGAAATTTTAGCAATTGGGGACTGAGGTTTGAAAGAAGTGGCAGGGGGGTGTGGTGTAAGAAATATTTGGGGGGCAAGGGTTTTTGGGGGGGAAAGGGGGATGAGCCCCGAAAAAAAGCAAAGGAATTTTCCCGGGGTTTCAAAAAGAAAAGGGCACGCGCTTTTCCTCTGGAAAAAATAAATTTCTCCTTGCCCTTATTTTCCCAAAACTTCCTTTTAAAATTTTTTTAACCCTTTTTCATGCTTTGAGAAGCTTCTGGCTTCTTTGCATGGGAACAGCATATTGGGGCCTGGACAGTTGTCATCTTCTTTATGACCTGTGTTTCCACAAATTTACCAAATATTCTTGGGGTTCCCTTTTTCCTTTTTTAAAAAGGCCAAAAAGTTGGGGTCCATCCCATAACCCTGGCAGTGGAAGAAAAGGGATAGGGGTTTGGGGGAAAAATGGCTTTTCCTTGAGGGGGTTTCCATGCCAAAAAAAACTGATTCGGAAAAGGGCCAAAAAATATTAAAAAATTAGAAGGAGAGGGGTGGTTAGATGTTCCAAAACCCTCAACTTTCTTCTTAAAACGTTTTACTGAACTACATTAAAATTCTTTGTTCCTTAACAGTTTCTCTTTGAATACCCCATCGGTTCGGGGGAAAAAACAATTCCCTTTAAACTAATTTAGGGTTTTTTTGAGGGGAACATGAAAATTGAGCCCCAGGGATGGTTTTATCCACTCAGACGGTTCCTCATCGGTGACGAAACCCCAAAATATCAGGCTACCATCTCGCTGTGGGGTGATGGGGAGGGCCCCGTTTAATACCTTAAAATATTTTTTCCCCTTTTACTTCAAAAAATATCAAGCTCCCCTGATTGGGGTACACCATCAATGGTCTTCATATAGGTACTTACTATATGAAAAAATTTAATATTTACCAGGTAAGATTTCCTTAGTGGATTGAGGGGGGACCCTTTTTCCCCTTTTTCCTGGTTTGGGGAGCGGGAACCATTACGATTCCCATTCTTGCCCTTTGGAAGCTGGAAAAAGCTCCAGAGTTTACATGTGATGTTCCCCGAGGGAATGGTCGGGGGATTGCGGAAGTCATCAGGGGGGAGCCCAGATCTTTTTTAAAATTTTTTAGTACTCTACAAATTAGAATTTTTCATTTCCTCCCCCCCCCCAAACCCCATGGAGTCCAAAAGAGGGGAAGCTTTTAGTTGGGCCTCAAAAAACTCCCAAAAGCCACAGGGGGAATGAGGAAATAACGCCGCCACATTATATACTGATGGAGTCGCGGGAACCCATGCGCTGGGCCGGGCTTTTTTTAGTACCTGCCGACCCCCAGCCCTATTTTACCAGACCCAATTTACTTGACCCGGGGCCCTTTACAAGCCCCCCCGTTAACCCGAATAAAGGACCAAAAGGTGGTTGCCGTGTTTCAGGGTGCAGCGTGCAGCATCGCTCAACCTCCAGGACTCCTGTCTCCCTGAAAAATTACGGGATTTCCACGCACGGCAAACAAACGTGGGAGAGTTCTCCCCGGTCCAAATGGAATGAAAAAGGGGGGGTGCACCATCCCCTCTCATAGGCCTTGGTGCACCAGGAAGGGCATTTTGTCTAAACCCCACCCGGGACCCCTCCGTTTTGGGGGTAGCCCCTTTGGGCCGGCCCCACCCGATCATTTGGGGGGTCAAAAACCCCCCCCCCGCGGCAAAGGGGGCTTCCGTTAGGGGGGGGGAAAACGAGGTGAAGTTTTCCCTTTGGGCCCAAAGGGGAAAAACACGCCGGCGGTGACTCGAAAACCCCCCCAACTCGGGCTGCCGTCGTGACCCCCCTTTAGTCCGATGCTCTAAACCCCTCGGGCTACCGGGGGGCCTTAAAAATATATATATATATTATATATATATAGATATAAATATATATATATAATATATATGTAGGGATTTTATAATATATATAATATATATATTATATATAGTATTATAAATATAATATATTATATAATAATAATATATATATATATATATATATATATAATTTAAAATTTAAAACACATTTCATATCTGTCAACTACTATCTATTATTATCTATATATATATATATATAAAATATATATAACACATTATATATATATTTATATGCACCCTAGCGCCATCGCCCATGCGGGGATTTGATTTAAAATATTTGGCGCATCTTTACGTCATGTAGTTGACTTATCTAATACTAGGGTAGCTGCCCATGAAACCTTCTCCAGGGGGGTATTTGGTTAGGTAACATTGTTCTCAAACCCCCCATCATATCTACAATAGGGCTCACCCAGTACCAATCTAGGGAAATCCGGGGTTTTGTGCTCCTGCCCGCAGGCGTTGTGCCCTGGAAAGGAAAATCCCAAGCAACCCCAAAACCCTTTCCCACAATTTTAAGTTCCCGACTCTGGTCCCGTTTTCCAAAGGGCCTAAAGTCCAAAAATTTACACCCCCAACAACAAAATAGACTAGTTGGGCTTTTGAATTTACCCGGGGTTTTTTAGCCATCACAAAAGGGCAGGGGAGATTTCCCAAATTGATACCATTTCAAAATACCTGGCTACAGGCCCTGTTCCCTCACCTTAAAAACAAAAGGGGGGGGAGGGGTCTTCTGCTGCCCAAAAAGAAAACCCCCTTTGCCCTCCCCTTGGAAATGGAAGTTCCCGGAGACATGTAAGTTTTATGGGGGGCGGGGGCACCCCCCTCAAACCCAACCCCCAATTTGACCCTCATCTGCCCGGGGGTTTTTTACCCTCCCCCCACGAGGGCCCCAAACCAAAAAAACTGTACTCAAACCACAAGGGTTTTCGATACCCCATGCACCCCCCCATGATTGTATGTGGGAATTTTAATGAAAAAGGGCAAAAACCCCTTTACCTACAAAATGAGCTCCACTTTCACAAGTGTTCAAATTTTTCCCAAATTTTGAGAAAAAGAAACCCCCGTATTTAATTTCCTTTCGATTTTCAAGACTGGTACCAGCCTCCTCAAGATATTTTCCTGTCGGCCGCAAACAGATAGTTTTCAGCGTTATGGCTGCCCTTAACCCCCCTCTCGCAGCCAAAGCAGATTTAGACCCGGTGATACAGGCCCCCCCCAAACAAATCCCCTTTTTAAAAAAGTTGGGGAGTGGGTTAACCCAAAAACCCATGGACAGACGGTTTTACCGTGTTAATGGGGAGGCAAGTGGCACAAATCTCTGACTTTTCCCCACGGCTTTTTCCCCCACTTCTTTCCATGATTATATACCCTTGCATTAATAAAGTATCGTGGAATATGAAAGGAAATAAAAGATGGGATCAGACATGATATATTCTCGTTTTTTTTTTTAAAACTTTGCCCTTTGGGGAAAAAGGAAAAATTTCTTAAAAGTGCCGCCTTTACTTTAATTTAGGGGAAAAAAACATTTGGAAAAAACCCTCGCCACCCCCCCCTCCCCGGGGAAACTTCCCCCGTATTTTGATATTTTAAATCATATAAATTCATTTAGCACACTCATCTTTTTTTTGTATCTCAAACATTCCCTTTTTGGCTCTCTGTTTCAAACCCCTTTTTTTCATTCCCTTTATGGGATTCCCTTACTTCCCTTCAGCCTGCCGGGTTCGAAAAGTATCGTTAGGTTTTTGGGCCACTGTTGGCCCCTTTTCTTTTTTGGTCAAAAAACCGGGGGATTCTTCACGAATCTCCTTAGCCCCCTTTCACTACTTCAGTCCTCGAACGTAATGAATTTACCCCAAAATAATCGCATTGAGGAAAAAATCAGCCCAAAAACTTATGAAAAAGGGAAAACCTTTTTTTTTAATCCGTCTGCCGCATTGCGACAAATTTCTCATTTTTTTTATTTGGTCGTTTAGGATGGGAAAGTAATCATTTAAAATTTTATGGGGCTATCCCTTTTAAAAATCACTGAATCAAATTGTCTATGTAAATCCTAAAAGAAGCAAAGCACGAGCGAGAGTTTCCCTTTTCATAAATGCAAATTAAAAGACGTGGGGTTTTTAAAAGGGTTTCCAACGCGCTCCGCGACCCGGCCCCCCAGCGCAGCCCCATTGGTGATGCAGCGCTTAAAGGGGGGGGCCTTTTTGGCGAGGATGATATTAACAAAATTTTAATGGACAATAATAAAGGGTGATGATGATGATGATGTATGATTTATGATGATGATGATGATGATGTGATGAGGAAATTTATGATGATTTATGATGATGATGATGATGATGATGATGATGATGAAGATGAAGGCAACAATAACAATAATAATAGTAGCAATAATGATGATAAGAAAACGATAATGATAATGATGGCGATATTGGCAGTAATAACATTTTCTTATGATTACTGTAATTGCATAATAAAGTGATAACAATAACAACAAAACTACAATGATAATAATGAGACTAATAATATAAGAGCTGATCACATTGTCAACAAAAATAAAGAAATAATGACTAAAAATTCGTTGGTCACTAGTGATAATGCCATTGATGGCCACAAATACTCTAAAATATCTTTAGATACTAAATACTAAATACTACTCCCGAAATTATCTGAATATCAAACACATTAACGTAATTGAATAGTAGATATTCAAGGCTGGGTAATGCATTTGAATATAATGTAAATACATTTTAAAAACCTGTTTTTTCATGATTTATGTTTCAGCGTTTAGACGTTTTCAGCTCACGTGGTCATCTATATATTTGATTTCTTCAGATGTCAGGTCTCAAACAGTTCTTCAGGTATTCTTTCCCTCTCAGGCCAATGAATCATCCCAGCAAAAGAAAACTTCCCTTATCAGCTCCAGTAGAACATCTCTCTACTGGAGCTAATAAGGGAAATGTGATGTGCTTCACAAAAATACTTTGGGCAGGCAGGATAAAATGAAATAGGAGTCCTATATGTCTTGTATGACAGCCATGGCTCGGGACAGGGTATCCTTCCTATTGTGTTTACGAAGTATCTTGTTAAAGAGAAACTGTCCATCATCTCTTCCATCACCAGCAGTTTCAAGAGAGTGTGGTGAATGTCGTGTACCTTCTTTGATAGGCTGATCGCGAACAGTTGCGATGTGGTCTTGTATACCAATTTTTATTTCAAGGTTATCCACCTGAGTTTGAGAAAGGTATTTGAAACTGTTGCTAAAATTGCATCCTTAACACTGGGCTTAAAATACAAGTGCCAAAAAGTTTTTTGCTACTGAAACCCTGAGCAACTACAACATAAAGAAAATTTCAGTATTTGACCATCCTTTCAAGTGGTTAATAGAACATGTTATGTCCTGGACTCTTCCATTCAAACAAAATCCGTGGTTTTTAAAAAGAGGAAGTTTGAGACGTGTCATCAGATCAGTCAACTTTGATCTTCGTTTCAAAAGCCGGGAAAAAACTCTCGTAGACAGAAAAAAAATCATGATTGTCAGTAACGTCTACAGTGGCAAGAGTACAGACAATTGCCACCTCCTCCTGTCCATTATCATGCTAAAGCAACGCCGATCTGTAATTTCAAACCCACCTTCTGGACAAACTAAACCAAAAAAGCAAGTGTAATATTATAGACATAGAATAAATTACAGCATTGACAAATGTCTCCCCTCTCTCAATGGTCACCGTGAATTTACACTGATAACCTTAAGCAGAGAAACACTGATGCCCTACACACAACTGATTGCACCTTTGTTCCGAAGCAAATAAATAAATTGATTACACAACGTAGGGCTATTACTGACAAATACCCATCAGTAAACTATATGCTGTCAGTATACATAATCGCAAATCAGTTGCCTATATATATATTTACTGGTTACTATGGAGAATGACGCTAATTGTGTTTTGTTGATGTTCTTATTAGGGCATATACAATTCAATTTCTTTCCTTTAGTATTGGGTATTTCATAAATTACCCTCTGGTTTGCTTGCTCCATGATCGACAAGAGCATATATCAGTCCTCTTTCATTTAACATTTCTGTAAATGCTAAATGCGTAAGTAATCATGTATTTGATAATGTTTTTGAATACTTACCTAAATACTGCCAAAAATATACCTATAGATACAGCATTCAAGTACAATCTGTATTCATATATTCAAGTATTTGTCAATAGTAATGATGGGTGCCGGTGATGGGGATGGTAATGACAGTACTGATGTTAATGATGATAATGATGATAATTATGATGATAATGAGTATAAGGATGATAAGGAAAGCATAATGATAATGATGTGGATGAGAGTGAGGATGAAGATGACGATCATGATGATAAGGATAATAATAATGATGATAACGATAATAATGATGATGATGATAAGGACGATTATAATGATAATAGTGATGATATTGATGATAATGATAACGATAATGGTGATGATAAGGATGATTATAATGTTAATAGTGATGATATTGATGATTATGATAACGATTATGATGATGATAAGGAAGATTATAATGTTAATAGTGATGATATTGATGATAATGATCACGATAATGATGATGATAACAAAGATAATGATGAGGAAAATGATGATAATGAAAATGATGATGAGGATGGTGACCATGATAATGATAATAATGAAAAATTTTGTTTGTATAAAGATAATAATAAAGGTGATGCTTATAATGACAATGATGATGGTAATGATGATGGTGATGATGATGGTAGTAATAGTAGTAGTAGTAGTAGTAGTAATAATAATAATAATAATAATAATAATAATAATAATAATAATAATAACAATAACAATAACAATAACAATAACAATAACAATAACAATGATAATAGTAATAATAATAATAACAACAACAGTAATAATGATAATGATAATGATGATAATAATAATAATAATAATAATGATAATAATAATATAATAATAATAATAGTGATAATAATAATGGTAATAATGATCACAATAATGATGACAATGATGATAACAATAGCGGTAATAATAAAATAATGATAATATAATGAGAATACAAGAATGACGAAATAAATAACGAAAATGAGGCCAAAATGATATATATTATCATCATCTTATCTTTATTATCAGTGGGTTATCATTGCCATTACTGTATTCTTTGCAGCGAAAGTGTGTACTTGAATGACATTAACCCTGCATTATTTGAAATCCCTCTTCGGAATAATTCGACAAGCTAACATTTTCACATGAAAGTTATGACTGATGGACTGAATCTTCAAGTTTACACTTAAAACGTCAGCAACTAAACGCCACTGGCCATGTCCTCTGTTGCACTTCTTAATGAACTAGGAGAAAGAAACTTAAAAAAAAGTAATGCTGGACATGCTTTACAAATCACGTATGCATCGAAAATGCACACCGTATAAACGTTGTATTTAAAACATCAGTTTCGCGTAGGAAAATGGCACCATATACATCGCCTCCAATTAAACGTTTCCCTGGATGCAAGACGACGGAACGCGAGTCTTCGTTCTGCAACCCCTGCACGGCTTTTACACTGCGACCTCGGAAGCGAAGGGCAGCGTCAGACTTTGCAGCGGGGAGCGATTAGTTACACAACTAGAAATTCGTTTCCCTAGAAAAATAGTGAGCATGAGTATGGTAATTTACTTGCGGATATGGTCCCTCCACTTACTGTTGCACAGACACCACCTACACGGCAGAGCTGCCTCAGTCCTAATTCAATCCAGCCACTCGCCATGCTCTGCTGCGCCCTTGCTTTTCATTTATTTTTTTATTCTATTGTTGCAGGCATAGATATGTGTACATGTCAGAAATGAAAACAATATAGATATCTACTAAACACAGTACCCGGACATAACATAACAACAGCAACACAGCTCTTTCCTTTTAATTAAGCACGTTTTATGGTCATTTTTTCCATATGTTAGATTACTCTCACCATGATGTCAGTGTTCAAATTTAAACTAAATCATTTGTCGAATTTGTTTTGTTTGTAGTTTCATTCGTCCATTTTCTGTAAAGTTATGCTTTGTCCAAATAAACATATCTCCCATCGTTGTTGACATATTGCATCTTTTTCTGGCTTTTTGTATTGCAATTATAAGAAATTGCACCATCATTTACTGCTCATATCCGCTCATTAGTCTGTAAAGGCAGCCTTAAGAATCTTAAAAAAAAATTTAATCCTGTCCTATGAGAAGATTTCCATTCAGTCTTGCATTGCTCAACGCAGGAATAGATGTAGAAAACAGGAACACACCCACAAAATAAGGAAACGAGTGAGAGGTGGTGCCACACACACGTCACTTACTGTCTGCGTTTCCTCTTCCTTCTTTTTTAGCATTCATTAGTCATCGGTCACGAGTTGAAAGACTCACTCATGTTTGAGATTTTGCAGAGCTCGGACCCCTTTTTTCCAGACGCAGCAACAACAAACTATAAGTCTGTGCTACAGAGCTACCCTGGTGTCCGGGGCCTCTCGTCACACTCGGCATTGTTGTTTCTGAGTCATACGTAGATTTCCTAGAGTAAACTTCTGTTTTTTTAGAACTTTCAGCACTTTGTGCTTTGCCTGCACCTTCAGTGCCTTGATTTTGCAGGTCGCACGAGACTACAGTAGTGGTAGTCAGCACCCCACCTCAGACCTGCAGCTCTCTTCTACACCGGGGTAGCCCTTACGGCATTGACCCTGGTGGGGAGGCCCAGTAGACTGAGGCGTCCTTTGACGTACTTTTTATATTATTCTGAATTCTCTTCCTCTCTTCATGTGACTTCCTTGAGCCTACCGGAGTACCCTTGTGGGCTCCCGTATTCGCCTGGGGATGGGCATCAAATTACCATCCTTCACTTAGGAAAGTTCGGCGATAAGGTGTCTTCCACATAACTCGATCCCTCTTTGGTATGGAGAACGCAACCAGGCTTCCATTGGGAGGGTAGAGGACGAAAATGCCATACTCTCTCTTAGCTACTGCTGTTAGGTTGATTATCAATAGATAAGGGCTATCTGGTCCCTTCAGGATATCGGGCATGGGCCCAGGGTTTGGATTTGGTCCGAAACCCAGCATGATTGACTCCCCAACTACCCCTTCTCCTTCTCGAGGAGGGTGGACGACCCATGACACTCCTAAGACTAACGCGACCTTGAACAATGGAACCCCTACTGCTGAGAAACGAGAGCGACGAGTTTTTACAATCCCTCCAAAAAATGCAAGGTATTTGACAGTGAAATGCGTGAATGAAAATCAGTCGCTTTTGAACGTTAATCCCTTCATCAAGAAGTCTTGATGGTCAAGTGGACGGCGATTTCGATTTGTCCGTAAATTGCGAGATCGTAGCCTCCTTGTAAAAGTGCAATTCAACTGCCAGGTTAATGACTTGATTAAACTGACGCAGATTCATGATTTGAAAGTAAAAGTAACTATCCCTATTGGTCCCAATACCTGTGAAGGCGTAATCTTTAACAGGGATTTGAGGACAATGGAGGAGAGTGAAATTCTTGAAATACGAAGGACCAAAGCGTAGTGGACGTGAACTGCATGACCAAGAAAGAGAGGAATGTGCGAACAAAAGCCGGATGTGCTTTTTGACTTTTGCTTCAAGTAAAACTCATGAATATTTCACAGTTGGATACGAACTTGTCCAAGTGCGACCTTATATGCAAAAACCTATGCACTGTAATAGATGCCAAAAATTTGGACACACCTTATTACGATGCAATGATAATGATACTGGTAAATTTACTTGCAGTAAATGTGCTGTATCTCATGACACTGCTGAATACACTGAGAACACTCACGTGTGCTAAATGTGGAGGTCCACATCAATCTGGCTCTGCCGAGTGCAGCAGCTTGAAGGAGACTGAAATTTTAGTATACATGAGAGGGCATGATGTTACTTACAGGTGAAACTAAGAGGAAAGTTGAAGGTTTGACCAGCAAACCGAATTCTTCCTACGCTTCAGCAGCAACTAACAACACTTCCAATGCAAACAGCATTAGTCAAGAGCTCGCAGCTAAAGACAAAGAAATTGCAGAGTTAAAGGAAACAGTTAAAGAATTAATGAATCAGATTAAAGAATTGAATAATACAATTCAACAAATTGCTGAATCAACCCAGCAAAACAGCAGCAGCATCATAAGGAGGATGATACCAAATCACAATCTGGATCACACCCAAGTCCAGGCGGCTCCTGCTAGGCCTTCGCCTGGTTTTTTGGTCTGTTTCTCGAAAAGATCATCTTTGGCTGAAACGCATTTAACCAACCTCATGTCAGATGAGGTCGTTTTGCTGAGGAACTACCATCTGTGTCGGAAGGATCGAGAGGGTAGGGGTGGAGGCGAGTCGCCATGTACATCTACCAAAGCCTCCCTTTCACTGAAGTGGCAATTGATTCTACTTTAGACTTTGTCGCATGCAAAGTAAAAATCAATAACACGTATCTGACTACATGTTCAGTTTACTGTCCACCTGATAATGAGGTAATTTATGATGAGTTTTTTCTCTTCAGGATAGTCTGCCACGAAATAAAGTAACTTTAGGCGATTTTAATGCTCATCGTACGTTATGGGGTTCCCTGCATGCGGATGGTAGAGGTGAGCAAGTGGTTAAGTTGATTAATGAGTCTGATCTGGTCCTTCTGAACGATGGTAGACCGACGCGGGTGGACGATAATACCGGTACTTTGAGCTTCATTGACCTATCACTGGTCTCTTCATCAATAGCAGCCAGGTGCCTGTGGCACACCATTGACGACTTATTGGGAAGCGATCACCTTCCTATTTTTATTGAATATTCATGCGACACGCCAAGAACGGCATCAGCACTTAAATTTAACATAAAAAGAGCAGACGGGGTCGCTTTCACAAGGAGCGTCAAGCTCGAACTTATTGAGAAACCATTGATGATAAAGTAAAACAATATTCATAATTCGACTTTAGATGCAGCAATAATATCCATTCCTAAAACATTATGCATAGAGTTCCATGGTGGACACCAGATTGCCGTAGGGCGCTGTGCCAATGCAATAGAGCCTACAGGCTTTTCAAAAATAACATCAATAAAGAGAACTTTTGCAATACAAACAAGCAAGAGTTAGGGTTCGTAGAATAATTAGACAAGCAAAAAGAGACTCCTGGCGGAGCTTTGTCTCTACAATTAACAGCAACACCACAATATCACAGGTTTGGTCCACTGTCAATAAGATAAATAAGAAAAACATCTATTAAAATTAAAAACATTATTCATGAGGGAACCAATTTTGATTCACCTAGAGACATTGCTAATGCACTCGCCAGGCAGTTCTCGTATACAAGCAGCTCAGAAAATTACCTTCCCGTATTCTGACCACCAAAGAAGCAGCTGAGCTGCAAACCAATTCACTTTGCCACAGGAGATGACTTTGATTACAATAAAGATCTAACAATGGATGAGCTTGTCCGAACCCTAGAAGCCTGTAGAGGAACATCCCCAGGCCCCGATGAGATTCGATATGAGATGATAAAGCATCTTAATCATGATGACATGATTAAGTTGCTAGAAATGTACATTAAATTTGGAAAAGCCACACTTTTCTAAACCCATGGCACTTCGCCCAAATCATTCCCATAGTGAAAGGAGGGGGTAATCCCAGATCTGCCATCTCCTACCGCCCAAGGTCATGGACAGTAGGCTATAGCATTTTTTAAATTCCAGTAATTTGTTAGTTGACGAGCAGTGCGGCTTCCGAAAGGGACGCCAAACTCTTGATCAACTAATAAAACTGGACAATCATATTCATGAGGCAAAAAAGAATTTTTGATTTCAGCATTTTTAGAAATAGAAAAAGCCTACGACATGATATGGCGATATGGCCTACTCAGAAAACTTTATACTTTTGGATTACGTGGAAACTTGCCTTTTTTATTCAAAATTTCATGTCTGACAGAACTTTTTCTGTCAAACTCTTTTCTGACAATGTCACTTTTTCGGACATTTTTGTCCAGGCAAACGGGGTTCCATAAGGAAGTGTCTTGTCGCCAGCATTATTTCTATGCATGATAAATGACATATTACCAGCTCTCTCTCGGAATCTTAAATACTCACTGTACGCTGATGATTGTGCATTCTGGCATTCTAGCAGTAATTCAGAATTTTCGAGAAATCGCATCCAACTGGCACTGGATATGATTCATAACTGGGGCCTTAAGTAGGGTTTTAAGTTTTCCACAACAAAGAGTATCACCCAATACCTATTCAAAATTCTGCTAGATTTCTTGGTCTACTCTTTGATGGTAGACTCAATTGGAAAGACCACATAGGTCAATTAAAGAATAAATGTCAAAGAGCACTAAAGTGTATTTCTGGTAATAAATTGTGAGCTGATAGAAAGTCTTTACTAATGATATATAAAGCCCTTATTTGGTTAATGGGTCAATCGTGTATGGTTCGGCATCAAACTCCATTCTGAAAGGTTTGGATGTTGTGCGTGTGTGTCTTGGAGCCCTGAAGTGCACTCGGATCGAACGTCTTGAGGCAGTCAGGAGTACCTCCCCTTCCGACTCAGACGCGGCCAGCTAGCAATGACTATGCCGCAAAGGTGGCTCGAGACCCGAGCCACCCTAATGGCAATAGAGGCATGCGGTATAGATATCTCTAACATCGATACCCTGGTTCATTCAAATATAGCGCCATGGGAAACCCCCACTCTTTCCATCATGGAAGCTTGGCTTCCATCAGCTAAGGCCATGGAGATGGTGTTGGCCCGCCTTTTGGGTCAATGCTGCAAAACTGACACACCTCACTCCCTACAAAGAAAATAATTTCCCTCCACGGTGCCCCCAATGCAACACCAACCTTACTATCCACAACCTCTTAATAGTATGCATCCAATATACAAACAAAAGAGAAACACCTTAAAAATTATTTCAGAATGAAAAATAGAGAACTTTCAATATCAAATATACTATCAAATGATGAAAGAATCATCAGTAAAGTAATCACTTTTCTAAGGGAGACAGAACTTATAACCTTATATAGATTGAAAAAATGAATAGGATCCATTGGCTTAATAATCTTGGCTGGCTGTTTAATATGGCCATATGCTGCTGGTCGATAGCCAAAATCTAACAAACAAACAATCGAAAGACTGCCTCGTAATCTTTCCCCCTATTTATTTATCGCTTTCCTCTTTCTTCACAATTACCTGCTTCTTTAATACAGCTGGATGTATGGGTAGCCGCAGCTGCACGGCAATGATCTTTAACAAGCCAGTGTCTGTGGTCATTATCCCAACATTTGAAAAAGAGCCACTTGAGCCATTTGAAAAAGAATCTGTCAGCCAAAAGAACAGACTAACTTTCCTTAAAATGCTGAAATAATTTTCTTCCTAATAATGACAACAACGGTAACCACTTCGGCAACACAACGCACCTCTTTCCTCACCGGCCACGGGGAACAAAGCCAAAGTATTTCACCATAACGACGCTACAAATCTGCGTCTATTACGCTCATCTCGAGGGAAGCGTGGCCATCTGTTTCCCCTTCCCCTCTGTCGCAAGTGCAGGCACCCAGGTCGACGCGCCGTGGGTGTGTCGGAAGGGGAGGCAGAAACGGAAAGAGAAGGAAATCTTTCCTCAGTATTGCGAATTTCCAGGTTCTACTCTAAGCCACGATCAGAGCTCACTTTTTAGTCGGATAACCGTTCAGGGATCGATTCTTTTCAAAAGAAGGTGTTCGCATTGACAGGAAGCCGACTTTGAACTAGAGCTCATTATAATTTTTATGAGTTCTGTAATATGACACTTACTTATTTGCTTCTGTTGTACTATATTGTTTGAGTGTAGATTGATTACGCATTTATCAATGCACAACTTTCATAGATAATTTCTACAAAAAAAAAGGATTACAAAATAACCATTGGCTGGTAATTACTTTATAGTTAATACATTATAGTAATAAACCCATAGGTAAGAAATTTTATTTTACTAAATATATCAGTGTATCATTATTTCAAATGTGTTTATCATCTCATGAAATGTAAAATGAAATAGTAACCATCTGAGATCCGACTCCGCGCAGGAGGGGTTAACATATTCTATTTAAATATATTTATAGTTCAAGCGATTATTATTTTCAATAAAAGAATATTATTGCTTTTGGGAAAAGATGATTACCAGTGCCAATTACTATTATAATGCGTACGATAAAGGCAACGATAATTCTAAAAATGTTCTAATGATAATAGCGGTGGTTATTATCATCCTCATTACGGTCAGCAGTATAAGTTTTGATATAGATAAAAAGGATGACTATGATGAAAATGGTAATAATTATTATAACACTATATGTTTAGTATATGATATATGTATTAAATAATGAAGATAAAAGCAGCAGTAATAATGATGATAATATCATCAATAATAATTTTGATAATATAAATAATAACAAACTATAATTATAACCGTGACAATAGCAAATAATAATAACAATAAATGATATAATAATAGTAATAATAAAATAAAATAATGATGATATGATTATGATGATGATGGGTGATTGATGATGATGGACTAATGATAAAAACAATTGTGTAATGATGTGATAATGATGATGATGATGTTGATGATGATAATTATAATGATATTGATAAAATAATAATGATAAAAATAGTTTTTAATAATATATAATAATAATAATAATAATAATAATAACAATAATAATAAAAATAATTATAAAAATAATAATAATAATATTAATAACGATAATGATAACGGTAAAGATATAAAAAAGATATTATAATAATTATAATAACGATAATACTAAACCCGTAATAATAAAAAGGAAAACCATAATATTTTTAAAGATAGCAAAATATAGTAAACATCATAATGATAAGATAACCATAATGCTGATACTGATAGTATTGATGAGGATAGTGATGATAAATACTGATAATAAAAACAAGTGATGGGAATAAAATGATAACAATATTAACAAATTTGGGTCATAAAATTATAGCAATAGTATAAAAATAAAGAACGATTATTATAACAACAACGATAAAAATGATAATAGTAATTATTATTATTGTTTATACTGACACGTTATTATAATTTTTTAATTATTAATATCATAATTATCATTATCCTAATTACTATCATCATCCCTTATTATGTTATTATCATTATACCTCGTTATAATAATAATTATTATATTTTTATTATTATTTCTAATAGGTTTTTAATTATAATACCAATAATAAAGATGATGATAGTAATTAGATAATGATAATTATGATATTAATAATAATTAAATTATAATAACGTTTCCAGTATAACAATAATATTATTACTATTATCATTATTATCGTTTTTTTTTTTTTTTTATTTTTTTATAATATCGTTTTTTTCTTATTTTATTACTATTGCTATAATTTTATGACCTAATTGTTAATATTTTTATCATTTTTATTCCATCACTTTTATTTATTATCATTATTATTATCATCACTATCCTCATCAATCTATCAGTATCACTTATTGTTATCATTATCATTTATTTATATTACTACTATTTTTTGCTATCATTAT
>NC_051401.1:32751342-32757864 GCF_015228065.2 Penaeus monodon | reverse complement strand
CCCCCCATTTTTTGCGACTCAAAGGGAAGGGCAGCGTCAGACTTTGCAGGGGGAGCGATTAGTTACACACTAGAAATTCGTTTCCCTAGAAAATAGTGAGCATGAGTATGGTAATTTACTTGCGGATATGGTCCCTCCACTTACTGTTGCACAGACACCACCTACACGGCAGAGCTGCCTCATCCTAATTCAATCCAGCCACTCGCCATGCTCTGCTGCGCCCTTGCTTTTCATTTATTTTTTTATTCTATTGTGCAGGCATAGATATGTGTACATGTCAGAAATGAAAACAATATAGATATCTACTAAACACAGTACCCGGACATAACATAACAACAGCAACACAGCTCTTTCCTTTTAATTAAGCACGTTTATGGTCATTTTTTTCCATATGTTAGATTACTCTCACCATGATGTCAGTGTTCAAATTTAAACTAAATCATTTGTCGAATTTGTTTTGTTTGTAGTTTCATTCGTCCATTTTCTGTAAAGTTATGCTTTGTCCAAATAAACATATCTCCCATCGTTGTTGACATATTGCATCTTTTTCTGGCTTTTTGTATTGCAATTATAAGAAATTGCACCATCATTTACTGCTCATATCCGCTCATTAGTCTGTAAAGGCAGCCTTAAGAATCTTAAAAAAAAATTTAATCCTGTCCTATGAGAAGATTTCCATTCAGTCTTGCATTGCTCAACGCAGGAATAGATGTAGAAAACAGGAACACACCCACAAAATAAGGAAACGAGTGAGAGGTGGTGCCACACACACGTCACTTACTGTCTGCGTTTCCTCTTCCTTCTTTTTTAGCATTCATTAGTCATCGGTCACGAGTTGAAAGACTCACTCATGTTTGAGATTTTGCAGAGCTCGGACCCCTTTTTTCCAGACGCAGCAACAACAAACTATAAGTCGTGTGCTACAGGAGCTACCCTGGTGTCCGGGGCCTCTCGTCACACTCGGCATTGTTGTTTCTGAGTCATAACGTAGATTTCCTAGAGTAAACTTCTGTTTTTTTAGAACTTTCAGCACTTTGTGCTTTGCCTGCACCTTCAGTGCCTTGTTTTTGCAGGTCGCACGAGACTACAGTAGTGGTAGTCAGCACCCCACCTCAGACCTGCAGCTCTCTTCTACACCGGGGTAGCCCTTACGGGCATTGACCCTGGGTAGGGAGGCCCAGTAGACTGAGGCGTCCTTTGACGTACTTTTTATATTATTCTGAATTCTTTTCCTCTCTTCTGTGACTTCCTTGAGCCTACCGGAGTACCCTTGTGGGCTCCCGTATTCGCCTGGGGGATGGGCATCAAATTACCATCCTTCACTTAGGCAAGTTCGGCAGTAAGGTGTCTTCCACATAACTCGATCCCTCTTTGGTATTGGAGAACGCAACCAGGCTTCCATTGGGAGGGTAGAGGACGGAAAATGCCATACTCTCTCTTAGCTACTGCTGTTAGGTTGATTATCAATAGATAAGGGCTATCTGGTCCCTTCAGGATATCGGGCATGGGCCCAGGGTTTGGATTTGGTCCGAAACCCAGCATGATTGACTCCCCAACTACCCCTTCTCCTTCTCGAGGAGGGTGGACGACCCATGACACTCCTAAGACTAACGCGACCTTGAACAATGGAACCCCTACTGCTGAGAAACGAGAGCGACGAGTTTTTACAATCCCTCCAAAGAATGCAAGGTATTTGACAGTGAAATGCGTGAATGAAAATCAGTCGCTTTTGAACGTTAATCCCTTCATCAAGAAGGTCTTGATGGTCAAGTGGACGGCGATTTCGATTTTGTCCGTAAATTGCGAGATCGTAGCCTCCTTGTAAAAGTGCAATTCAACTGCCAGGTTAATGACTTGATTAAACTGACGCAGATTCATGATTTGAAAGTAAAAGTAACTATCCCTATTGGTCCCAATACCTGTGAAGGCGTAATCTTTAACAGGGATTTGAGGACAATGGAGGAGAGTGAAATTCTTGAAAATACGAAGGACCAAAGCGTAGTGGACGTGAACTGCATGACCAAGAAAGAGAGGAATGTGCGAACAAAAGCCGGATTGTGCTTTTTTGACTTTTGCTTCAAGTAAAACTCATGAATATTTCACAGTTGGATACGAACTTGTCCAAGTGCGACCTTATATGCAAAAACCTATGCACTGTAATAGATGCCAAAAATTTGGACACACCTTATTACGATGCAATGATAATGATACTGGTAAATTTACTTGCAGTAAATGTGCTGTATCTCATGACACTGCTGAATACACTGAGAACACTCACGTGTGCTAAATGTGGAGGTCCACATCAATCTGGCTCTGCCGAGTGCAGCAGCTTGAAGGAGACTGAAATTTTAGTATACATGAGAGGGCATGATGTTACTTACAGGTGAAACTAAGAGGAAAGTTGAAGGTTTGACCAGCAAACCGAATTCTTCCTACGCTTCAGCAGCAACTAACAACACTTCCAATGCAAACAGCATTAGTCAAGAGCTCGCAGCTAAAGACAAAGAAATTGCAGAGTTAAAGGAAACAGTTAAAGAATTAATGAATCAGATTAAAGAATTGAATAATACAATTCAACAAATTGCTGAATCAACCCAGCAAAAGCAGCAGCAGCAGCATAAGGAGGATGATACCAAATCACAATCTGGATCACACCTTGTCCAGGCGGCTCCTGCTAGGCCTTCGCCTGGTTTTTGGTCTGTTTCTCGGAAAAGATCATCTTTGGCTGAAACGCATTTAACCAACCTCATGTCAGATGAGGTCGTTTTGCTGAGGAACTACCATCTGTTTCGGAAGGATCGAGAGGGTAGGGGGGTGAAGGCGGAGTCGCCATTACATCTACCAAAGTCTCCCTTTCACTGAAGTGGCAATTGATTCTACTTTGGAATTTGTTGCATGCAAAGTAAAAATCAATAACACGTATCTGACTACATGTTCAGTTTACTGTCCACCTGATAATGAGGTAATTTATGATGAGTTTTTTCTCTTCAGGATAGTCTGCCACGAAATAAAGTAACTTTAGGCGATTTTAATGCTCATCGTACGTTATGGGGTTCCCTGCATGCGGATGGTAGAGGTGAGCAAGTGGTTAAGTTGATTAATGAGTCTGATCTGGTCCTTCTGAACGATGGTAGACCGACGCGGGTGGACGATAATACCGGTACTTTGAGCTTCATTGACCTATCACTGGTCTCTTCATCAATAGCAGCCAGGTGCCTGTGGCACACCATTGACGACTTATTGGGAAGCGATCACCTTCCTATTTTTATTGAATATTCATGCGACACGCCAAGAACGGCATCAGCACTTAAATTTAACATAAAAAGAGCAGACTGGGTCGCTTTCACAAGGAGCGTCAAGCTCGAACTTATTGGAGAAACCATTGATGATAAAGTAAACAATATTCATAATTCGACTTTAGATGCAGCAATAATATCCATTCCTAAAACATTATGCATAGAGTTCCATGGTGGACACCAGATTGCCGTAGGGCGCTGTGCCAATGCAATAGAGCCTACAGGCTTTTCAAAAATAACATCAATAAAGAGAACTTTTGCAATACAAACAAGCAAGAGTTAGGGTTCGTAGAATAATTAGACAAGCAAAAAGAGACTCCTGGCGGAGCTTTGTCTCTACAATTAACAGCAACACCACAATATCAGAGGTTTGGTCCACTGTCAATAAGATAAATAAGAAAAACATCTATTAAAATTAAAAACATTATTCATGAGGGAACCAATTTTGATTCACCTAGAGACATTGCTAATGCACTCGCCAGGCAGTTCTCGTATACAAGCAGCTCAGAAAATTACCTTCCCGTATTCCTGACCACCAAAGAAGCAGCTGAGCTGCAACCAATTCACTTTGCCACAGGAGATGACTTTGATTACAATAAAGATCTAACAATGGATGAGCTTGTCCGAACCCTAGAAGCCTGTAGAGGAACATCCCCAGGCCCCGATGAGATTCGATATGAGATGATAAAGCATCTTAATCATGATGACATGATTAAGTTGCTAGAAATGTACATTAAATTTGGAAAAGCCACACTTTTCTAAACCCATGGCACTTCGCCCAAATCATTCCCATAGTGAAAGGAGGGGGTAATCCCAGATCTGCCATCTCCTACCGCCCAAGGTCATGGACAGTAGGCTATAGCATTTTTTAAATTCCAGTAATTTGTTAGTTGACGAGCAGTGCGGCTTCCGAAAGGGACGCCAAACTCTTGATCAACTAATAAAACTGGACAATCATATTCATGAGGCAAAAAAGAATTTTTGATTTCAGCATTTTTAGAAATAGAAAAAGCCTACGACATGATATGGCGATATGGCCTACTCAGAAAACTTTATACTTTTGGATTACGTGGAAACTTGCCTTTTTTATTCAAAATTTCATGTCTGACAGAACTTTTTCTGTCAAACTCTTTTCTGACAATGTCACTTTTTCGGACATTTTTGTCCAGGCAAACGGGGTTCCATAAGGAAGTGTCTTGTCGCCAGCATTATTTCTATGCATGATAAAGATATTACCAGCTCTCTCTCGGAATCTTAAATACTCACTGTACGCTGATGATTGTGCATTCTGGCATTCTAGCAGTAATTCAGAATTTTCGAGAAATCGCATCCAACTGGCACTGGATATGATTCATAACTGGGGCCTTAAGTAGGGTTTTAAGTTTTCCACAACAAAGAGTATCACCCAATACCTATTCAAAATTCTGCTAGATTTCTTGGTCTACTCTTTGATGGTAGACTCAATTGGAAAGACCACATAGGTCAATTAAAGAATAAATGTCAAAGAGCACTAAAGTGTATTTCTGGTAATAAATTGTGAGCTGATAGAAAGTCTTTACTAATGATATATAAAGCCCTTATTTGGTTAATGGGTCAATCGTGTATGGTTCGGCATCAAACTCCATTCTGAAAGGTTTGGATGTTGTGCGTGTGTGTCTTGGAGCCCTGAAGTGCACTCGGATCGAACGTCTTGAGGCAGTCAGGAGTACCTCCCCTCCGACTCAGACGCGGCCAGCTAGCAATGACCTATGCCGCAAAGGTGGCTCGAGACCCGAGCCACCCTAATGGCAATAGAGGCATGCGGTATAGATATCTCTAACATCGATACCCTGGTTCATTCAAATATAGCGCCATGGGAAACCCCCACTCTTTCCATCATGGAAGCTTGGCTTCCATCAGCTAAGGCCATGGAGATGGTGTTGGCCCGCCTTAGGGTCAATGCTGCAAAACTGACACACCTCACTCCCTACAAAGAAAATAATTTCCCTCCACGGTGCCCCCAATGCAACACCAACCTTACTATCCACAACCTCTTAATAGTATGCATCCAATATACAAACAAAAGAGAACACCTTAAAAATTATTTCAGAATTAAAAATATAGACTTTACATGATCAAATATACTATCAGATGATGAAAGAATCATCAGTAAAGTAATCACTTTTCTAAGGGAGACAGAACTTATAACCTTATATAGATTGAAAAAATGAATAGGATCCATTGGCTTAATAATCTTGGCTGGCTGTTTTAATATGGCCATATGCTGCTGGTCGATAGCCAAGAAATCTAACAAACAAACAATCGAAAGACTGCCTCGTAATCTTTCCCCCTATTTATTTATCGCTTTCCTCTTTCTTCACAATTACCTGCTTCTTTAATACAGCTGGATGTATGGGTAGCCGCAGCTGCACGGCAATGATCTTTAACAGCCAGTGTCTGTGGTCATTATCCCAATCATTACTAAAAAGTATTTAAAAATCTGTATATGACAGAAAAGCAAGTGAAATCCTGTTTCCGTTGCTTATACCAACATTTGAAAAAGAGCCACTTGAGCCATTTGAAAAAGAATCTGTCAGCCAAAAGAACAGACTAACTTTCCTTAAAATGCTGAAATAATTTTCTTCCTAATAATGACAACAACGGTAACCACTTCGGCAACACAACGCACCTCTTTCCTCACCGGCCACGGGGAACAAAGCCAAAGTATTTCACCATAACGACGCTACAAATCTGCGTCTATTACGCTCATCTCGAGGGAAGCGTGGCCATCTGTTTCCCCTTCCCCTCTGTCGCAAGTGCAGGCACCCAGGTCGACGCGCCGTGGGTGTGTCGGAAGGGGAGGCAGAAACGGAAAGAGAAGGAAATCTTTCCTCAGTATTGCGAATTTCCAGGTTCTACTCTAAGCCACGATCAGAGCTCACTTTTTAGTCGGATAACCGTTCAGGGATCGATTCTTTTCAAAAGAAGGTGTTCGCATTGACAGGAAGCCGACTTTGAACTAGAGCTCATTATAATTTTTATGAGTTCTGTAATATGACACTTACTTATTTGCTTCTGTTGTACTATATTGTTTGAGTGTAGATTGATTACGCATTTATCAATGCACAACTTTCATAGATAATTTCTACAAAAAAAAAGGATTACAAAATAACCATTGGCTGGTAATTACTTTATAGTTAATACATTATAGTAATAAACCCATAGGTAAGAAATTTTATTTTACTAA
>NC_051401.1:32716342-32723842 GCF_015228065.2 Penaeus monodon | reverse complement strand
AACTCTATGCATTAATAAAGATAACCAAAGTTTTATCACATAAACTATACTACTTGTTATCTTTCAGTTATTAGAAAATTACGTACTGTACAAAATTAAACAAAAAAGAAGACGCTCTTTTGGTATTTAGGATAAACATCTTGCGTCGAGGCCGTCCGACTGTATAAGGATAAGTCCGATATGCGAAGTTTAACCTCACCCGGGATATGCCATGAGGGGAGCCCGGCCTGTGTCGACTAATGCCGACTCGCTCACGTGTGTCAGGTGGTGCTGACTCGGCTGAACCTAGTCCTTACCCACCGTGGTGCCCAGCCACAGAAGTAACCTCCGGGCGACAGTTGCAACTTCTCGCGCCTGGGCAGGGCGCGAACCGCCGATGAGAGGCCGACACGTTACCACTGTACTAGCCCGGAGGCTTCCGACTGTAAGGATAAGTCCAATATGCGAAGCATAGCCTCGCCCGGGCTATATCATGAGGGGAGCCCGGCCTGTTTCGACTAATGCCGACTCGCTCCGTGGTGCCCAGCCACAGCAGTAACGTGGGCGACAATTGCAACTTCTCGCGCCTGCGCGGGGCGCGAACCGCCGACCCTTCGGATGAGAGGCCGACACGTTACCACTGTACTAGCCCGGAGGCTCTGTAAGTACAGTTGCCGAATTGTATTTCAGGACACTTGCTAGGTCTCACTTTTGTACATCTGGCAGCCACTTCGATGTAAACATAGCGTAAATAGTATTTTTATAAATGAAGCGAAACCTTACAAGTGTATTGGTATATATTTTTGGAAACTACGTAAGCCATTTGAACTTTAGTTTTCTTCACATAAGTGATAACAAATCATGTAGTATTGGTTATCGTTGACTTTGTAGTAAGATTTTTTTTTCAAATGCGATATCCCGGAATTGATTTTTTATCGAAATGGCAACACCTATAGAGGAGGTGAGGTGGTATTTCCAATTCCTTTCAACACAATTTTCAATCATAGCTGCAAATTTTTTGAAACATGAAAACGCTTAATTTTTCATACATCTATGTATGGCAACTAAATAAAAATAAAACTCTTTGCAAAATCGCTGATACCTCTTTAAATGCTTCTCGTGGGTCGTGGCTGCTAACTGAGCTACTGAAGTGACTTTTTTTTTCTTTTCGCTAGTAAACTAATTAAATAAACAGAAAACATGCCACATCATATTATTTATTATAAAAACATTAATTGAACGCAAAATCGCTGGAGGGCTACAATTAATATATAGATGTTTTATCATTGTGTATGTATGTGTGTGTGTGTGTGTGTGTGTGTGTGTGTGTGTGTGTATGTGTGTGTGTGTGTGTGTGTGTGTGTGTGTGTGTGTGTGTGTGTGTCTGTGTGTGCGCGCGCGCGCTTGTGCAGCGTCTATAGAAATACGAAGTCAATATTTCGTGATGACTAACAAAACATAATTTTCGCTATTCCAGAACTTGTGGCGTTTCTCTGAGGAGTCGCATTCACATTCGAACAGCCGCGTGAGAAAATACACGTTTGCTTGTTTCCACTCGAGCTGGGTGGTTCCATAGAGGGTGAATACAGAGTCCATGAAGTTACTCCCAATACATGCGCTGTATGATATCTGATATGTTGAAAATAATCTGTAATACCT
The DNA here is from genome assembly GCF_015228065.2 of Penaeus monodon. NCBI lineage: Eukaryota > Metazoa > Arthropoda > Malacostraca > Decapoda > Penaeidae > Penaeus > Penaeus monodon. Next base: position 32,722,204 of record NC_051401.1, on the reverse strand, counting down.
ATTTCACATATGACCTATTTCATCTCACAGCAAATCCCCCCCCCCTCCCCCGAGATGCTCACTAATGGATCTTGAGTGTTTCGTATAACCCTTATAGCTACAGGACTCCCTTGTAGCAGACACCTTCCATCACTCTACTATTGCCATCCATATAACACTATTAACTTATAGATATATATTTAATACAGTAACGCCAGCCCCTACGTACCAAAAATTATTTCTACAGCGGACGCAACATCCTCAGGCCTTCCGCCTCCTAACGTTGCCCCGTGTACACGATCACATCCTTCCTTGACACTTCCCAGTACATCGCAACCCTTGTAAGTTCCGGTTCAACATGTATAAAAGAGGGTCGCCTGCGAAAGTCACCCAGACAGACAGCCTACAGCATACTGACCGGACCGAACCTCTGTCCGTCAGTTGTACCCTCCTCTCATTACAATATACTGCAACAAACTAGCAAGAAGTCTGTTTGACCTTTGTCGCTGCCGAAGATTTCCGCATCGTGCCAGACGTGACTTGTCTGCACTCTACCGCCCATCGGCCATCGTTACAAGGTCATCTCGCGCTCTACTTTTGTTTGTCATTTATTCAATCTTTATTTCCTTCTGTTTGTCAATGCACATCCGTGTACAGTATATGCGTAGGTGTAGATAAAAAGGCATATTTGGGGATTGTCAAAAAATCTTTTTTTTATATATTTTTTGAATTGATAAAATTACGTGTTTTCTTTTCGTCAGAACCAAGGACTGATTCAGTAAACAGGAAATATGCTGTTACCATTAACTGAAGGCAAAACAGGCTACAGTGAATACTTGGATGATTGTGTGTATGCGCGTATGAGCTGAGGAACCGACGTTGTTAAACACTTTATTTAGAATCATTGGTTTTATAGTTCATGCACAATTTGAACCCTTTCTCTTGCAATATATAGCATGTAATTGACAGGAAAGAAAGAAAGAAAAAAATATATATATATATAATTTATACCGCCGGGGGCTTCAATGAATCGACTAATTGGTAGGATGCTTATCAATTTCGAAGATATTTTTTACTTACGGTTTATTTGCAAAACGAAAAACTGTAATAATTGTAGAAAAGAAAGACGATACTAGGGGCAGGCATACTTATAATAAGAACAATGTATCGTTATTCAAATCTTGTCTAATCCCTGGACAGAGATAACGTGCTTCTGTGAGGTCCCGGTTTCCTTCATAACACTTTCCATACATTTTAGCATGATCTAATATCTTATCGGAGATTCTTTCATTAGCCGTTTCCTAAATATTGACAGTAATCGCCTAAACATTTTTCATCGGGTTTGAGTCACATGCCTTACTTGGCCGTGGAGGGACTTTCATGTGGTTTTGGTCACCGAACCACTTCGTAACTGCCCTTGACGTGTGTATTGGGCAGTAATCCTGCACGAATATGATTGTTTCTGGGAAGGGCCAAGGCATAGCAGCCTACTGATAAGAAGAATATTTCTTCGCCAACACCATGCGTGAAAATCCACCCCCAAATATTACAGGTCACATGATCAACCCAGCCGTTTCATAGATATTTCGTCAGTATCATTTGAAAAGTAAATAATGATAGATAACCATAACATCAAATAAGACGTATAGGGCGCAATTATGTAAAAACTTATAGCTACATCAAAATTTTCACTGAATTAACTTATGAACAAATTGAAAAAAGTTAATGATATTTACACCTGATATCTTTAATCCAGCAATGGAGCTTCCCGTGCACTCTCCACATACTGCTGGGCGAACTCCATGCGATGTTGGCGATGCCGTTTTTTCAACCTTTCTTTGTGGTGAATCCCATGCAGTCGTTTTCCTTGCCGTGCAACTTGTTAGGCGGCCGTTCAGGGTGGTCGTTCTGGGTAGACCTCCTCCCATATTATTCACCTGTATACCATCGAGCGGGAGATACCCGGCTTTCTGGTTATTTCATTGGGAGAGAAATTACTTTCCCTCATCTCAATGATGCGGTCTCTATTTGCAATTCCAGATTGCTTTGCGTTCATCTTGAAAAAGGTGTCAGCTTGGCAGCCTTGTTTTCACCTCGGATTTCCTATATGCCATTATAACGTCATATACCATCGGGCATATCTTCTTTTTTATATAGTATATATTAGGATTAGCCGCGAAATGTATATTCAGTAAGTTATGAAGATTCATTATCATAAAGAGTATCAAATATACGATTTCGTGTTTTTTTTTTTCTAGATGGTTCCCCTCTCTTCAAACTACTGAAATTCCGGGTGACCTAACAAGCGTTTAGAAAACTTTTCATACTCCGGGAAATGAGTATTTCTATCGTAAACACACTAAAACAATGTATCAAAGCTTTAACATACACTGGCAAAGGAAAATATAAATTGCATACGTGACAGATAAAAGTAGAGCAAGATTAATTTTCCTGTCTGTCAGAATGAGTAAGATTTTTCTATCAAGATATCAGATATCATACAGCACATGTATTGGGAATAAATTTTTAGATTTGTTTTTTACCCTCCTTGGAACCACTCAATTGTTCGAGCTAAAACAAGCAGACACGTATTTTCTCGTTCAGCTGATTTAATGAGTCTCCACAGAGAAACGCCACGACTGAAGGACTAATAATAACGAAAAGTATGATTAGGATAATCGAAAAGAATTATACATATTGTATCCGTTGCTATTCACAAAATATTGATTCCGTATTTCTATAGACATTGTGCGCGCGCACACACACACACACACACACACACACACACACACACACACACACACACACACACACACACGCACGCACACACACACACACACACACACACACACACACACACATACACACGCACGCACACACAGGAACTACCTATGTAATCATTGTAGCCCTACTGCTGCTTTGCGTTCAATTAATGTGCAATAATGGATTTTTTTATTACTGCATTAGTGTTTGGTTCTGGGGAAAAAGAATCTCGATTAGCCGCTGCTAGATGGTGTAGGTACTGGACGTGAACCATTTTGAAGATTTTGATTTGATACAGCTGCGATTTTGAAGATTTTGATTTGATATAGCTGCCATAAATACATATTAAAAGCACGAAGCGTTTTAAAATTTCAAGAAATATACAGCTATAAATGAAAATTGTGTTGAAAGAAGGGGGAAATGGCACCTCTCCTCCATAGATGTTGACATTTCGATAAACAAACATTTCCAGGAGATCGCATTTGATAAAAATATCCTACTACAAAGTCAGCGATAACTAATACTACATATTTTGTTATCACTTGTGTGAAGATAACGAAAGATCAAATGGCTTACGTAATTTCCAAAATTTGATACTAATACACTTATTGGTCATTTATATTCTACAAATCTCTTTGTTACAAACAACCTAGGGTTTCGCCTCATTCATAAAATACTATTTACACTATGTTTACATCGATATGGTTGCCAGAAGTACAAAAGTAGGACACAGCAAACGTACTGAAATATAATTCCGCAACTGTACATGTATATATATATATATATATATATATATATATATATATATATATATATATATATATATATATATTTATATATATATATATATCTGTGTGTAAATATATTTACATTTATACATACATACATATGCACATATATATTTACATCTACATATATTTATATCTATACATATGTGTGAATTTACATGAATATGTATATGTATATACGTAGACACATACATACATACATATATATATATATATATATATATATATATATATATATATATATGTATATATATATATATATACACATATATATAAGTATATATATGTATATATTTATGCATATATATACTTATTTATTTATGCGAATATACTTATAGGTGTGCATGTATATATATTTATATATACATATATACACGCATTTGAATATATACATATAAAGGCATATACAAAGGAATTTATACCATTGATATATATTTATATATATATATATATATATATATATATATATATATATATATATATATACATATATATATATATATATTTGTATATATATATATTATATATATAAATATTTATTTATTTATTTATTTATTTATTTATACACACACGCACACGCGCGCACACACACACACACACACATATATACATGTATATATATATATATATATATATATATATATATATATATATATATATATATATATATATATGTGTGTGTGTGTGTGTGTGTGTGTGTGTGTGTGTGTGTGTGTGTGTGTGTGTGTGTGTATACCTACATAAATATGTATATATACATGAACCGTATTCATATTGACAAATGTAGACAAGGTATGAATGAGAATGAATATCTTCACAACACAAGAGATGCATTTGACCGGTTTCGATTGCGTCTTCGTCAGAAATACATACATCAGAGAAATTACATAGAAAATATATATCAGCCGTGAACTGACAAAATACCTGATGTGACCTCCTATTCGTTGCTCGTAGGATTGTTGCTGTGACCTTGGATAATCTGAACCTGCCCGATTCCGTGTTGACATTACTCTTCGTCGCGATGTATGCTGCTTCCATAATTTTTCTTTTTAGTTTGTTCAGTCCTCCATGGAACATTTCTGCTTCCTTCCAGTTCGGTAGATGTCCAGCTTCATCTACATGTATCACCATGGCATTGGAAGTTCTGTGGTGACGGATGTCAGCTCGATGTTCGCTGATCCTGGTGCTGAAACCACGGTCTGTTTCCTCAAAGTATGCTGTATCGCAACCGCTGCAGGGTATGCGATACACAACACTACAAGGGTTGCTTTCGTGCTGCTTTCTGTCACGTATTAAGTCATGTATCTTTTCCCCGGATGTGCTGGCGATTCTCACTGTTTTGCCGAAGTATCTGCTGATCGCCTGGGAAATGTTACATGACGGTAAAATGAGACAATTATTAGAAGAGGGTGCGGGGTCTGCTCTTACAAGTATGCTCTCCGCCTTCTTTCTGAGGTTTAACAGGAAGCCTCTTGGATACTTGTGTTTCATGAAAGAACTATTATATAGGCAACCTCATCCTCGAGAAATTCAGGGCTGCAGATCCTCAGTGCTCTGAGGAAGAAGCCAATCACAACACCAGATTTCGTTTTGTTGCTGTGGGCGGAGTAGTAATGGATATAATCATCTTTATTTGTAGGCTTTCTGTATACAGAGAAACGTAGGCCATCGTCACCCCGAAGCAGCATACATCGCGACGGAGAGTAATGTCAACACGGCATCGGGCAGGTTCAGATTATCCAAGTACACAGCAACAATCCTACGAGCAACGAATAGGGGTCACAGTCAGGTATTTTGTCAGCTCACGCCTGATATATATTTTCTAAGTAATTTCTCTGATGTATGTATTTCTGACGAAGACGCAATCTCTTGTATTGTGAAGATATTCATTCTCATTCATACCTATTATATATACATACACACACACACACACACATACACACACACACACACACACACACACACACACACACACACACATATATATATATATATATATATATATATATATATATATATATATATATATATATATATATATATATATATATATATATATATATATATATATATATATATATATATATGTGTGTGTGTGTATATACATACATACATATATATATATATATATATATATATATATGTGTGTGTGTGTGTTATATATTAATGGTAACTGTGCTACATGGTGCATCTATGGCGGTCATTTATATATAAAAATATTCTGGGGTAACAAACTGACTAAAAAAAAATTTCATTCAAGGTTAAGGGATGTATGTATTTTAAGAAAGTATTTTCCTCTTGTTTTATTTATTAACGATCAAATTAAAAATTG
>NC_051401.1:32703842-32706342 GCF_015228065.2 Penaeus monodon | reverse complement strand
TTCTAAAAGCTGGGGGTGAACCTATGGCTCGGGGCTTGCATGCAGTTTTGACTGCCATCTTGCAGTCTGGTACCATTCCCCCCTGATCCATTGAGGGGCGTGGTCATCCCTCTCTGGAAGGGGAAAGGGGATCGTTGGGACTGTAGCAACTACCGTGGTATTACACTGCTCAGCATACCAGGCAAAGTTTTCGCCCACATTCTTCTGAAACGGTTCCGTTTCGAGTAATTGGTCGTGGGTTGCTTGCAGCCTACATCGATCTCAAGAAGGCGTTTGACTCGGAGCATCGAGAATCACTATGGGAGATCTTGAGACATTGATCATCAGCCTAATAGCAAGCCTATATACCGGAACTGAAAGTGCTGTACAGTGTGATGGGGGCCTGTCAAACTTCTTCCCTATTAATTCAGGGGTGAGGTAAGGCTGTGTCCTTGCACCAACACTTTTCAACACCTGCTTGCTGATGTTGCTATCCTATCTGAGTCTTTGGAGTCACTGGTGGCAGCTCTTGATGCATTTAGCAATGAGGCGAAGCCCTTAGGCCTAGAGGTCTCCTGGACCAAGACTAAGATTCAGGACTTTGGGGGCCTGTTAGGGGAACCCGTTCAGTCGGTTCATGCTTGTGGTGAGGACGTTGAATTCACAAAGAGCTCTACATACCTTGGTGGCATAGTCCATATCTCTGGGCTGTCAGACCAAGAAGTCAGTAGAAGGATTGGTCTGGCAACAGGAGCCATGAATTCGATCAACAAAAGCATTTGGAGATGTTGATACCTATGCAGAAGGACCAAACTACGTGTCTTCAAGGCCTTGATACTGCCAGTTTTGCTGTATGGAAGTGAAACCTGGATGTTATCTAGTGCCTTGGAGTCTCGTCTTTATTTATTACTATTATTAAGTCTCTTCGCCGGATCATGGGGTACAGTTGGCAGGACCATGTGTCCAACCGACGGCTACAGCGTGAGACTGGCGTGGGATCTGTTACTTGCATAATCCGGGATCAGCAACTCAGGCTATATGGGCACCTAGCTCGCTTCCCTGTGGATGACCCTGCCCATCAGGTTGTCTCTTTGCAAGGCAGTCCTGGGTGGAGGAGGCCCGTGAGACGACCTGGCAGGTCATGGCTTGGGCAGCTCGATGAGACCTGTCGCGAGGAATCAGAGATGGGACGAGGTCCTGCCCGGAGACTCGCCATGAGGGACCCTCGTGGCTGGAAGCGAAGGGTGGATGCGGCCATGCGCCCCGTCGTCGTTAGCCCCTTGATGATGATGGTGATGATGATGATGATGATGATGATGATGATGATGATGATGATGATGATGATGATGATGATGATGATGATGACGATGGTGTGTGTGTGTGTGTGTGTGTGTGAGGAAAGAGATAGTGTTCAGAATTTTGGGGAATTTTGGAAAGGTCTTCAAACTTTAATTAATCAATTAATAGAACAGTAAATTATATCAACATAGAAAGAGCTTCATTCCCCCTGTATCCTATCCAGGCATAACATATACACTTTAATCTCTCTCTCTCTCTCTCTCTCTCTCTCTCTCTCTCTCTCTCTCTCTCTCTCTCTCTCTCTCTCTCTCTGTTCCGAATTGGGGCTAACCATTTTCATTGCTTCAGCATACAATTTATAGACTATTGTTCCTACTGTCATTTATCTTTACCAAAAGATGAAAGAAAACAAAAGAAAAAAATACGAGCCGAAGATATCTTTATTTTCATTCTTTTCCAATTCTGCACTATTCTTACATAAATAATAATAACAGTATCGAACTGATAGCGACGGATCTCTAGGGCGAAAGAAAGCAAAAGGCTAAGGCGAAGCAGCAAAAGGAAAGGGAGATGACGATAGGGAATGGAAGCTGGAATGCACAGGGGCCAAGGACCAAGAGGGAGTATGCAAGACGGATGGTTACTGGAGCAGAGAAGTGTGGAAGAAGAGCTAAGAAGCCGGGAGTGAAGGGAGAGAGTCATAGGGATACTTGGTAGTTGTCAGACGTGGAGGACGTTGCAGAAGAGGAAGAAGGTCGCTTTCAAGGAATGGGAGAGACATGCAAACCTTGAGAAGTGGGAGAAGACATCAAAAAGAACAGTGACTTGTTGTTATCATTATGATTATTTCTATCATTATCGTCATTATCATTGCTATAATTATTATAACTATTATTATAATTCTAATCATTATTATTATAAGTAGTAGTAACAGTGTAATATTATTATTTTATATCATCATTATAGTTTTATTATTATTATTATTATTATTATTATTATTATTATTATTGTTTTACACTCATTATTATTACCATGATTACACACACACACAATAAAAAATATTATTATTGTTGTTTTTGTCATTATTAATCATTTGCTATCATTTTTATTATTATAATAATAATAATTATTATTATCATTCTTCCTATTATTATTATTATTATCATTATTATTATTATTATTATTATTATTATTATTATTATTATTATTATCATTATTATTA
>NC_051401.1:32683842-32696342 GCF_015228065.2 Penaeus monodon | reverse complement strand
AAAACTTGACGATAAAGTAAAAGAACGAACGATAAAAACATAAAAAACTAAAACACGGAGAACTATTTTTAATGTATAAATGTTTTAAAAAAATAAATCTCCACATTACCGCCATCAAAAACCTCTTCCTTACGACCAACAACAGGAAACAAACCCAACGTCATTAGCTTCCACCAGGTATACGTCAGCCGCTAAAGGACATCTCCCAGACAAGGCTACCTCCCTGTCTGTCTTTTTGCTCGTCCCCCAGGCTATATATAGCCGATCCCCAGCAAGGATTTAATGACACAGCAGCACACCTGAAAGGACACTCCTCTCTTCTCTCCCTGCGGTGAATCAGCCGTTACGCGGCTGATTCAAGCGAAGGGAGGAACGTACCGGTAAAGGCGTTCGACGGGGTGCAGCGGGTTGCGCCATGCCAGATAATGCCAAGAGAGCTACTATGACCTCTCGGTTTCAAGGTTTTTGCTTGGGCAGTTTAAAGAGATGTACTGGACCCACCCAACAGCAAATTCAGCCTTGGCTCTTACACGTTATCTTGTCGGTTTCGCGTCCACCCTTGGTTGCTGCCGCGATGCTAATTGCTTGCATTTAGCTTCGTGCCCTCTAGCCTATTCTTTCCTTTACGGATTTTTCGGCATTAGGATAACTCTGTCATCACCTTCTGGTGAACTGTACCCCATCTTCGGCCGCGTGCTCGGACGTGGGCAGACCTTTACCTCCCGCAGGGGAGGGTGTCTGGGGGGCCTTAGTGTGCCTGCCTTATGGTGTGCATAGAGTTGCCATTCTGTTTACTAGGGACTGGTATGGCAGACCATCTGATGACTGCAACTCTAGTTTTTCGCATAGGAATGAATGGGCAGGTAGGAGCCCCTCACTTTGTCAGGCCCTCAGCCTGGTTCTGTCTAAATAGCTGCTGCTAGACAGAACACTTCCCTCCTGTCCCGCATAGGAACCGCCTGGAAAGTTTGCTTCTCTCCCTCACTGCGGTGAATCAGCTTTGGGTGGCTATTTCAGAGGGATTATGGAACTTCCTTGAACAGGTGCAGGACCTCTCCTCCCTCACTGAGGTAAAACAATCTTTGGGTGGTTGTTTCAGAGGGAAGAGGGTACAGATCCTCTCCTCCCTCACTGAGGTGAAACAACCTTTGGGTGGCTGTTTCAGAGGAAAAAGGGATTCACTTTGAAAAGGTACAGGTCCTCTCCTCCCTCACCGAGGTGAAACAACCTTTGGGTGGTTGTTTCAGAGGGACGAAAGGAACTGCCTGGCAGAAGTGCAAGATCTTCCATCCCTTACTGAGGTGAAGCAACCTTTGGGTGGCTGCTTCAGAGGGATGAGCAGAAAGGTTCCAAACAATGATGTCCTGTAGGTGGAACGGCATCCCCTCTGGTCTCTCCACAGGGGATTACACCTACCCACATGTTTGCCGTGTGTGGCAGCCTTGTGCGCTGTGGAGACAGGAATCCTGGAGTTTGAGTGATGGCGTGAATGAATATACCCTACGGCTAGCAACACGCCTCTTTGGTCCTCTATTCTAGCAAGACAAGTGGCCTGATCCTGGCCCGGTCAGGTCAATCGGCTGGTCTCCTTCGGGAGGCTAGGGTCAAGCAGTCGTGCCGCCATTGGCACTCACACTGGTCCGTGAGTGCCGCTACAATGGCTATTGGCTGCGTATATCCTCTCATAGCTGTTAGATACTGGCTCTAACACTCAGCTTCCCCTTGTTGGACTCCGTGGTGGGTGGAGGCGTGAGAGGATGAAGCACTGTCCTAACACATAAAAAAAACTCCCCCAAACAGACTCAAATGTTGACCACAGCAGCCACCTTGAAGCCATATGTGCCTCCGGGTGGCAAAAGAAAACCCTGAGCACAGGATGACTCTGTCACGCCTGCTGCCAAGATGGACAAGACAGAAAAAACATCCCAAAACCCAAGCCAGGGAGGTCTTTGAGTTCCCCTCAGACGACCTCCCTGACTGAGAGGGGAGCACAAGCTGAACCAGTCGAATCAGCTGCTGCCCCCACGAGCCAGCCCCAAAGCCAAAAAGGCGGGCCGAAGCGTCCTAGGCCGGAGACGGACTCTGAGGGAGAGTCTGGACCCCTAGACATTTCCCCCAATTCAAAACTTCGACAATGCCTACCAAATGGTCAGAGCACTGGAGATCCAACGTAAAATCCGGCTATCGATCCGGGTTGCCAGAGATCAGGGCATGATCATCATGCCCAAAGATCAAGCTACCCTGAGTTTCCTGCAGGAAACGACGGAACTGAAAGATGGGAGGAAAGTGAGTCTCTCACCACTGAATCCCGAGGATAAGAGAGTCAAGATGGTGCTACTTGGCTTCTCAGTCTCATATGATGTGGAAGTGATCACATCACACCCACAGGTCGTGGAGGCTTCCCGAATGTCGAAAGGGAAGACTCCAGCCAGGCAAGTTCTGGTGACCATGAAAGGTGCCCCAGCCACTACCCTTGATCTGGGTAACTGGGGCACCTACAACCTCAGAGCATATGTGACAGATCCACTTTGTTGTTTCAAGTGCAAAAAATATGGACACTACCAGGCTAGCTGCACAGCCAAGCCTAAATGTGGTGTCTGTAGTAAGACACACAACACTGAGGTGTGCCTCAAGGCATACAAAGAAAAAAAGAGGGACACAACAGCCAAATGTCCCAACTGTGACAAGAGGCATCACACCTGGAGCCTGGCTTGCTCTGTCAGGAAAGAGGCGGCCCTCAGACAACAAGAAGTTGCCAAAAAGCGGCCAGACTTTGTTCCTGCTCCCCCAGGCACTATATCTGGGGAAAGAACAAAAGGAAAAGGCCCCCCGACCTCCTAAGGGGAAAGGAAGCCGCCCCCCACCGATCCCGGGATTTTCCCCAAAAAAAAGGGATTTTCCCCCCCCCAACAATAAAAAAAGTGCAAAACCACAGGAATAAGGTTAAAAGAGCACTACAAAACTCCCCCCCAAGAGATGAAGATTTCCTCTTCGATGAGGAAGATATGACTCCCTGTTAGCAACGTTTTGGGAAGGTCGAGTAAAGAGGCCGAAAAAGGCAGTCACGGTCGCCATGACAGCAATGACCCAGACTTTCCAGTCCTAAAGGGAAGAAGCTGGAGAAGCCAAACCAGCCCCACCCTCCCCCCAGGACGAAACTCCCCTCCCACCCCAACCCAGGCCATCCCCTCACAGGCAACCCAAAACCAGGCTAAATCTGTGCAGCCGGGACGAGCACGCTGCCCTTGCCCGGGAAAGGCCACAAAGAAAAAACAAAAAAAGCCTGAGAGAAAAGCCCAACCAACCAAAAATCAGGCTCCCAAAGACTCTCCCCCCCCATGGCCTAGGGATAGCCTGACAACAGACGAAAAACCTCAAGCAGGGGGATTTTCCAATGAGTTGTACCCTGACACCAATACGACAATGTTCTGATGTAACTATCACCAAGTAAATCATGCGCAAATCAAGCTACTACAGTGGAATAAATGGTTTTTTCTGAAAGGGAAAATCCCATCCTGACACAATAGTGCACTAAAAGGAAAAATGACATTGTCATGCCCCTGGAAATTTTAAAGGGGGACCTATTCGCTTCTGGGGTATCAATCTTCATGCTGCCACACATTGAGGGCAAGAGAGGTTTATCCCCCCAGCCGTGTGGGCATCGGCAATAGCCAGCCCCACATTGGAGACGATGTTAAATCTCGAGATTCACCTCTGGGGCCCCTCACCCTTTTTACAATGTGTAAGCCACCAGCTGTAGGAGCTTAACATCACCCAGGTCGTGCTTCTGAGCACATGACCAAGTATCAAAAGGGGAGATTTCAATCAATACCCCATTCTGGCCCTGCGGGGCCGGATGGGGTGCTATCACATAGCCAACAGGCTTGAGACTTTTCCCGAGATTGCTCCCTAAATACCCAAGAGCCAAGCATGTCTGAAGGGGCCCCTAAGACCCCCCTTGTACTGCGATTTGGGTGGAGTTTGTTTGTTTATTTAAAATTACTACCCGTCAACAGCAAAGGTCTTTAGCGGCAAAATACCTTTTAATAAAAATTTTAAAATTTTTAAAACTTTAAAAATCATCAAAATATCTTACAAATAATAATAAAAAATTTAAAAAATCAAAGCATAAATTTATGCTCTAAGTGCATAAATTTATTGCAAAAACCTTATGCAGTTTAAAATTTTATTGAAGATATTAGTCCCCCTAAGGAAATTAATAAGACCCTCTATGTCACAACCCTTCCCCCCAATACGTTTTTCAGTGTTATGGGGAGACAATACATACTCTTTGGTCTGGGGAATTTTGCCATTTTCCATACATGTGCGATCTTTAATGGTTTTGGCATCCTCAAAAAAGTTTCTTTTTACCCATCATTCCCCATGAGCAGTCTTGTGGCCCGATTCATTCTTTTTAATAAATTTCCCCCCCTTTTCGGTTGGGATGGTGCTGTCCCCAACCCCAAAGGTCACTCTATGTTCGCAGTTTTTTTTCTGGGGGTTTGTTTTCCCATTTTTCCCCCCTTTTATCACGAAGACAACTTCTGATGCTGGGTTTTCAGGTCGGTGTGTGGGGGGGAAAAAACGAGACACAAGGCTGAGGGGCAGCTCCCTTGGGCCTTTCTATCAGCTGCTCTTTCCCCCACTGATCCCAAACATGCGTTTGACATCAGTGCAACCAAATCTTGAACCTCCCCATAATGGGTGATGAGTTTGCTTTTGTTTGCTTGTAAGGCACTACGAAGTCAAATATATCCAACGAAGGTTTGAAAGACTTAGTCTTTTAAAACTCTGTAAGGGGCATGTAACTCTGCAGTGAAAGATCGGGGCTGCTAGGAAAACTGCCGATGAAATCTTCCCTGCTCACTGCTGCAAAACCCACGCTTTTTCAGATTTCAAAAATCATCGTAAAAATTTGCATCGATCCCGGATTAAAATGTGCTGAAAAAATTTTCTCCGGACTTCGCTTCGGATCTCTCCCTTTCCCAATTCCGAAAAATCCAGCTCAATTTGATTACCCAAGGGGGAAAAAGGGGAATTCCAACACCCAAAACCCTTTAGTGAGATTTAAAATTAAGATCTTCCACAAGATTCCTCTTCTCCTCCATGGGTTCGGCTATTTAAAGGGGGGTTGAAAACCAATCGGATGTAGGGGATCCTGGAACCCTTTTGTATCTCGGTAGTAAATCAGGTTATTTTCTGTGTAATGAAAGAGGGGGTTTTCCCACTCTCGCATACAGGGACTCCACAGGGAAGACCTGAAAGCCCTACAGTTTCGAGAGCTTCTTTATGAACCGATCAAAAACCCGAGAACAGGGGGGAGTTGCAAAAAATAAGCTTACATCCATAATCAATTTTTACTACAATAACCCTCGGTAAAGCGTTAGTGTTGTGGGGTCTGCCCCCCAAGATAGATGTGAAAGAACCCGCAAAATCTAATGCTTTGTACCCTTTATTCAACTTTTTGATGGGGGCCCCCATGTAAGCCTTGAGTCAAAAATAGCCCCAAGACTTACCTCGGAAAAATGAAGTGGGTTTTCCTAAATAGGGGGAAGGAGGGAAATTTTCCTTTTTTGGGGAAATGTATAGCCGGGTTGTTTGGGGAAAAATTGAACCCCATGATATGTTGTCATGTACAACCTGATTTATTGCAGCTGCAGTGCCCTTTGCAATCCTGAAGTTTCCTCCTGAGCAAAACATGTAAAGTCATCCACATACAGATTACATGAGACAGAACTTGGAACGCCTTACAATGTCATTTATAGCAGGGAAAACAGGTCACACTTAAGACACCCCCTTGGGGGGACCCCTTCCAGCTATTTCCAGATTAGAAAACTGTTTCCCACCCGAACTCAAAATTTCCCTGTTAGCAGGAAGCTTTGTATGAAGGTAGGTATGTCCTTTTAAGCAATGTCATACAATTTTTGAGTATGCCATGTTCCCAAGTAGTACATAAGTTTTTAAAGGGTCAAAGAAGACTGCTATCAGTAGTCGCTGTGCGAAGGAATTCTTATGCATTTTCCCATCTTACAAGGCATCTGGTCGATCTAATCTTCAAACCCTATTGATATGGAGTCAGCATTTTTCCTTTTCTAGATCCTGTCAACTGAATTTTACCTTTTTCTCCATCAGCTTGCAGATGAGCTGTGGGGGAGATTGGCTGAAATTTTCCTGGTGGGGAAAAGCTCCTTGCCGGGTTTAGGGACGGAAGATTATAACTCTTTCCAGTGGAGGGCACTGTCCCTCCTAATATCCTTTTAAATAGGTCAACAAAAAACTTTTGGGGATCTTCTGTAAGTGATATCATTTGGTATGGAATATCGTCACTTCCTGGGGCAGTCTTACAGCAAAGCTGCAAAGCAATCCATCCCCCTTGCTCAAAAATGGCAAGTTGTAGGAAGTTCGGCAGCCTATGAAACGACACTGGGGTTTTTTCCTGTTCAGCCCGAAGAGGGAAAATCGGGCAGTGAAGATGCTCCAGGGGGAGATCTCTCCCAGGGATTAGCTAGCTCTTTAGAAACATTTTTTTTTATCTGTGATGTTTATCCCATCAATTTCAAAGCAGGGGGGAAGTGATGTGCCTTCCAGCGATCTTCGACCTTGCCCCATCCCCATGCTAAGGGGGCCCCCAGAGTTAATCAAGGAACATACTTCTCCATGACGTCCGTCTGGCCCCCTTTTGCACTCGCCGGCCTTGGGCTGGGTTTTTTTGAAAGGGGATAAAGGGTTCATCACTGGGGCGTCGTTTCAACTGCCTTAATGCAGCTTTTCTTGCCCCTGACAGCTTGTTGGCATTCATCAGACCCCCAGGGTCCCGGAGGTCGAGGGTAACCCCGTACTTTGGGAAGGGATGCTTCTGCTGCAGGTAAATTCGTGATGTGAATGATTAACAGCCCTTGAAACACACGGGAAATCATTCCAGACCCATGCAATATGCAGTGATCAAAAAGATTCCACCCGCATGTTAAGTCCCATTCTCACTCCATTGCTGGAATCCCATTCACCCCTCCAAAAGTTTTGGGAAAAATGGTCGCTTCCAGAAGTCTTCCATACCTCCAAGTGAAATTCATCTTGAACAGGGAGAAAGCAGGGTCTATATTGGAAAATGTCCAGTTAAATTTTGGAAAATGTGTGGGAGTGTCACTTTTAATAAAAGCATCTACTTTTGGGACAAGGACTCCAAGGCCCTTCCTCGAGGGTTGCACAAGTGCCCCCCAGAGGTGATGCCGACCATTAAAATTTCCCCAAGAGTAAAATGGATGTGGCAACTGCCCAAGTAGATTTTTCCAAATCATTTAGTTGAGATTATGGGAAAAGGTAATAGATGCAACAGTGAAAGGTCGTGTCAAGCTATTCTCACACCCTTCACCTGCAGTGTTGTCTGCAGGGGGATGGCCGGGAAGGGAATAGAGTACCATTACTGTACCCTCCATGGGGTCCATTGTAAAAAAGCCCCATAATGGCTTAAATTTTGGAATCTCTCAGGGAAATGGGTGATTTTTCCCCGGTATAATCTCTTGTGGGGATACACAAATGGGTTTTCATGAAACTATCAGATGTTGCAGTTCTTCCCCTTTGCTAATTCCCGAAGTTCCCTTGGATTAGGGATCCAGTTCTTAAACTATTTTTTTTTATAAAGGGGTTTGGCAGCACCTTGGGCAAGGTTTGCCTCACCTTTAGGGTGTCCCTTTCCTGGATCTTTGGGGGAGTCTTTTTAGGGGTTGTTTTCCCCTGGAACGGGTTTTCCCCAGGCTTCCTTTTGACAGGCTCGGGTTTTTTTGCCTGGCAAAGACGGACCGAGCCTTTTTTCAGGGCATTTTGCCTACGCAGAGGCCCCCTTTGGGTGTGGTGGCAGCTGGGGCTTACTGTTTAGACCCGGGGCCCTTCCCGCGGCTCCAAAGACCCCCCCTTTAAATGGTCTTTTTAAAAGATCAGGATTCCTTTGCCTGGGCAAAGGACAAACCCCAGCCTTTTGGTTTAGGGCATTCCCTGCAGCGAGGCCCCGTGGATATGGGGCAGCTGGCGTGTCACCCCTTGAGCCTCTGGGCCCCACCCGAGGGTCCCCAAAAACCTACTTTTGGGGGGAGGAGTCTCTTCAATAGACCCCTCATCCCACTCCCTTTCTGGGAATTCACCAGAGGCAGTTTCAGCAATTGGGGACTGAGGTTTTTAAAAGAAGTGGCAGAGTGTGGGGAAAAAGCATTGGGAAAGGGAAGGGTTTGGGGGAAGGAGGATGGGCCAGACCCAAGCAAAGGATTTTCCTGGCGTGCAAACAGCACAGGGCCCCCTTTTCCTCTGGAAAACTAAATTTTTCCTTGCTCCATTATCAATACTTTTTTCTCAAATTTTTACCTTTTACACTGCTTTGAAGAACTTCATGAGCTTCTTTTCAGTGATAACAGCAAGGGGCTGGACGTTGATCTCCCTTTATGACCTGTTGTCCACATTAAAAATATTCTTTGGGTTTTCCATTTCCTTAAAAAGGCAAGAGTTGGGTCCATGCCCAAACCCTGGCATGGAAACACCGCAAAAGGGTTTTGGGTAAATATGGCTTTTCCTTGGGTGGTCCAGCCCTTAACTGATTCGGAAGGACCAAGTATTAAAAGTTAGAAGGAGAGTGGTGAGAGTTTCCCAAAACCCTCAAACTTTCTTTTAAACGTTTTATGCCCCTACATTAAAAATTTTTTGTTCCTAACATTTCTCCCAGAATATCATCGGTCTCGGGAAAAAACAATTCCCCCACCTGATGAGGGTTTTTTTAGGAGAAAAGAAACTTGCCCCCGGAATGTCGATATCGCACGCAGACGGTCACTCTCTCTGGGGACGAAACCTCAACTATTTGGCACCATCCGCTGTGGGGGGATGCGAGGGTCACGTGACAACTTAAACAATTTTCGATGTACTCGAAAATATCAAGTCCTGATTGAACACCTTTTAAGGTCTTCCTACTAGGTACTACTATATGAAATGTTTTCATATTTACCAGGGAAAATTTCCTTTGGGATTTAGGAGGACTTTTCCCCTTCTTACCTGGTTTGGGAGCCCGGGGAAACCCTTACGATTCCCCTTTTTGCCCTTTGGAAGTAAAGGTTTTCCAAAATGACAATACTGATGTTCCAGAGGGAAAGGTGGGGGATCGTAGGTCGCAGGGGGAGAGTAGTCTTTTTAAATTTGTGCTCATAAAATTTTAAAATTTTTCATTTCCCCCCCCCCCACCCACCATGGAGTCCAACGAGGGGGAAACTATAGTTGGGGTCAAAAACTCCAACAGCCCAGGGGGGAAGAGGAAATATAGCAGCCCCTATTACAGTTGAGGCAGTCGCGGGGCCTATGGCTACCCATAAAAAGTACCTTTGCCCTAGCCATATTTTACCAGCGTTGACTGACCGGGCCTTTATCAAGCCCCCCGTTAACAATAAAGGACCCAAAAAGGGTGTGTTTCTAGCTGCAGGGGCGCGTGCAGCATCGCTCAACCCCCAGGACTCTGTTCCTGGGAATACGGGATGCCACGACGGCAAACACACGTGGGAGATTTTCCCCGGTCCCAAAATGGAATGAACCGGGGGGGGTGCACCATCCCCCCTCTAGGGCCCTTTGGGGCCCAGGGAAACCCTTTTGTCTCATCCCCCATGGTGACCCCCCCAGTAGGGTAAACCCTCTGGGCCCGGCTCACCAGTCTTTGGGGCCTCAAGCCCCCCACCGCGGCAAGGCGGTTCCCTTAGGGGGTTGGTGGAGAGAAATTTGCTGGTGTGTAGATGAGACCAACAAATGACCATTATGGCTCTATAAATACCCCCATGGATGCTGGCCCAGCCCAAAGCCACGACCGAATCAAGAGGAAAACAGACAAGGCCAATTTGGGAGGGGTTTTAGAAAGCCTTGGGGCCCCCTGTTGAGTGCAATGAACCCCACAAAGTGAAAATGTGGGAATGCTTTAAGTAGACTTGTAAATGCCATTAAAAAGCAGCCTCACTGACCATACAAAAATCAGCCTGGGCCCCGGGGCCTGGTACTTTAAGAACGAGATTGGGGAGGTCAACCACAGAGTAAAAATGGCCCAAAAATTTCCCAAGGGAAGAAACCCCTGACAACCTAGCCCCCCTAAGGGAGGTCAGGGGTGCCGAGAAAAAATGCCAACAGAGTCAGGCAGGAAAGTGGTGGAAGGTGTGAGTCCTTCACAATGAAACCCCCCTCTCAGAGCTATGGGAATGGGTCGGGGAGCTACCCCCGCCCGCCACACCACACCCCCATCAGAGGCGAACAGACTGGTGCACGATTTTCTGCAAAAACAAGTAGCAAACCTGCCAGCCAAACCGAGGGGAAGACAAGAACGCCTCAACCCGACAGACTTTCAATCAGAGAAAGGGCCCCAACCCAATACTCAGACATTATCTTTTTTCTGAGTAAAATAAGAAAAGCCCCTAAAAACAATTCTAACGCAGCCCCGGGCTCTGATAGGATCTTGCACCTCATCATTTCCACCTAAGACTAGCATTTTCTTGCACTCCCGTAAATCATCAAAAAATCCTGGAAAAAAATCCACTCTAACCCCCGAGTTGGAAGGGGGGTACATAGTTCCCATCCTAAAAAAAAGGAGCCAGGGAAGTACCGCCCCACTCTCTCCTCAGCTGTCTGGCCAAGAGGCCGAGGGATGGTAAAAAACGGCTCAAAGGGTGGGGCTCCCCCTGAACACTTCCACGGGTTTACCAGGGGCTGACACGCGACAGCATACCCACCTCTTGAGCCAAAAAACATGGGACTCTTTGGGAGTATTTCCCAGACCTGAGAAAGCTTTTGAATTAGAAGTTTTTCTTCCCCTTCAGGAGGCCGATCCCGAAGGGAATCAGAGGAAAGCCTTTGGGTTGGAAAGGGGCTACTTCAGGAACAGGGCAGCCAGAGTCAAATTCCAAGGGCACCCATCACAGCAATGCCCCAAAAAAAGGGAATGCCCCAGGGGGGGGATTCTCTCAGCCCCCCATTTTTAAAATTAAAGTCCTGTATCCCAACATAGACCTCCCCAATGGGGTGCAAGATCGTTTTGTGCAGCGATCTTGCTATATCTCCCCTGGACCATACTGCCTAAACAAAGCCCCGCGTTGTCTAGACCTCGGTCTGAGGGGGTTTTGGACGGATTAAGATCTCTGCAGCCAAATCCAAAGCCATGGCTTGAGACAAAAAGTTTAAGGGACAAGCTGAAAAAAGAGAATGGACTTGAATGGGTTTTAGGACTTCCTCTACCCTTTAGGTAAGAATAGACCAGCCCCCCCCCACAGAAGGAGGGCCAGTACCCGGTTGACCAACCAAAAAAAGACTGTCTGTCATGAGTGCAAAGAGTGGAAGACACATGGAGCCAGACACAAAGTAAAGATTTTTCTATTTCATGCCCTCCCGGCCCCTTTTGAACTATGCTCAGTCGCTCTGATTGACAAAGAGAAAAAACAAAAACAAATTGGACAGTCCAAAAGAACTCCGATCATTGGTGCCCAAAAAGGGCGAACCTTCCCCCCTGGACTCACGAAACGATGTATTGGCAGCAAATTCCCGTCAAAAGGTCATCTAGGCTCCCAGGAAAAAAGCCCAAGACAAAAAATAGTCAGATGCCTAAACAAGACAAAAGATCTTTATAAAAAACTCCTGCGTTCCCTACAGCCAGGTTTAATACGGGATTTGCTCAAAGAAAAAGCTTCTTGTAAGGGCATGGACTCCCCCCCCCAACTTTGGGGAAGCCCCACCTGGGCACAAATTCGATAGGTTTTCCCCATGGGCTGTCGTGAAAAAAAAGTCAAACCCATGCCCTTTCTAAAGGCAAAGCCCCAAAGGTCATTGCGCCACCCTCGTCCCCGGGAGTAGAACATACTTACACTGCAGGCACCGGGGTTTTCAGCAAGGGTGCCACAAAATCCATGAGGGGCAAGGCAGTTCTTCGTGGGAGCCCTAGCCCATGGTCCCAGAGGGAAAGGGAACATGGTCATAAATACAGATCCAGGGGAGCCATTGACTGGGTTTTAAAAACATCACCAAACAACTCTACCTTTTTACTACTATCCGACAATGGCAAGAGGATTTTTGCTTAGGTAGAATAAAATAATAAACTGGTCCCCCCAATTTGGGATCAGAGGAAGACTTGTGAGAGGGCTAGGCACATTGGGAGGGGGTTTCCCCCAAACCCATGATCATACAACCTACAGAAAAATTTTGAAGTAGAGGTGGCGGGGCCCCTCATATCTTCCCCCTGCAGCTTTACAGAGAGGAAAAGAGATCCTCCCCTCGACCCGCGGTACTCAAGCCCCAAGCTATGAACCACTGGACTCTCTGAAAAAATCAACGAATACCGAAGTCATTCTTCCAGAGACAAAAGACCCTGAAAAGAGGGTTTTCATGCTTCGGCGAGCCCAAAGCCACACACGTTATTCTTTGAGAATTGTGACACACAATTCCCGAGACAGGGTCCCCGACAACAGCCGCGTGCTGGTAAAGAATTATGGGGATCCCACACCTGC
>NC_051401.1:32663842-32673842 GCF_015228065.2 Penaeus monodon | reverse complement strand
AGGGAAAATGTGCGTTCTGATGATGTTAGTGATGTTGAAAATACGAATGTGGTCTCTGATATTATTAGTACGCACGACGGGCCATCTGAAAACAGTGACGACAGTGACCGTAAAAATGACGCTGACGAAGATGCGAAGGAAACGGCCGATCTGTGGGACATCACTCAGAAAATGTTATCAGGTACGGATTATGCGTATAGTATCAATACGCGGAAAGCGCGCAAACAGATAAATAAAGATAAAGATAAATCAGCTACTAAAATAAAAACTGCCCCTAGAATTAGAGGCTACCACTCCTATACGAACACAGGAATGACAGGCCTATTGACTTATGTCAGTGACACCATACCGCATAAGTTGGTGCAGAAATCTAATGACAATAATGTGCAGTATCAGCATTTACATATTCGAACAGCCTCTGGGTTTTTCTCTCTCTACAATGTATACGCAAGGTTTAGAAAGTTTCAGACTGATTCACTGCCCAACTTTCAGAATCACGGCACAATATGCATAGGAGATTTTAATGCTAGACATTATACATTTGGAGATAGTCAATGCAATGAAAATGGCGAAGAGTTCCGACATTTTGTGAACAACAGATCTATGACAGTATATGATACAGACAGGCAAACTCACGTGGCGGGGGGCAGGCTAGATTATGTAATAGGAAGGGATCTTGTGCATGAAAACGTCAGAAGCATGCTTGCAACAGAGCTAATCAGTGACCACTTTGCAATAGTAACGAGATACGCTGTTGATAATACTCAGTCTACCAAAACAAATAGGGTCAAAATTTCTATCCCTCCTTACCTTGAGCATCACTTTAAATCAAGTATCTATGACTGGTACAATGATTACTCAGTAACAAGTGTTGATAAATTTTCCATGGACATGACAACAGTGGTCACTGATTACTACAACACTTGGGTCTGTTCAAAGAAAACCTTCAAGAACAGCAACTCACAACGCTCCAAACAACCTAAGTGGATCGGTGACCCTACATTATTAAGGGAACAAAAGCGAGTTCAGGAGCTTTATGATATCTACAAGCAGGATAATACCCGTGACAACCTTATTGAATTTCTTAAGGCTAACAAAAACCTACGGGAATTAAAAACTCATTTCAGAAATGAACACTTTGAACAGTTCCTACAAAGCATTAACAATAATACCTCAATGTCGGAGGTCTGGAAAAAAAAATTATCGAATTTCAGTCAAACAAACTATCACCCCGCAGTTCCATAGTCCTCTTATGCTCCTTAGTCAATGGGCTGGAGTGTCCAAATTGAGCTCACTTCCCACAAATATTCAGGATCACCTTAGTCAATCTAAAATTGCACGCAAATTTGCCATTGAGATTGGATGTTCTGATACTGACCGCTCAGACTTTGCTGAGATCACTGAGTGGGAACTGAACAATGCACTGATCAAAGGAAAAGCTTCCGCTCCAGGTGAGGATGGAATTACCTATAGTGTCCTCTGCCTTATAGCCCAGGTACCTGGTAATCCCCTTTTGCACCTATACAGGTTAAGTTTGTCACAAGGTATTCTGCCTCGCCCCTGGACACGCAGTCTAATCATCCCTATACCGAAATCAAACATTGATAAATACCGACCAATTTCATGAACCTCATGTGTATGCAAAGTTCTAGAAAGGATAATTTTGAACAGACTCAGGTACAGGTTACAGGGAAAATTATCTCACAGACTGTACGGATTCCTATCGGGACGTAGCACACAACATTGCTTTGCAGAGTACTTTTCACACTCTGCAGAGTACTTTTCACACTCTAATCCAGGGAAGCACACTGTTTTTCTTGACCTTAAGTCAGCTTTTGACATTGCAAACAGAGAAGTTATCCTAGAACAATTAGTAAGCTTTGGCATCCGGGGTAAGATACTGAACAGGATTAGAATGTATCTCTCGAACAGATCTGCAAGTGTCCTGTTCAGGGGAGTGAGAAGTTCCACTTCACAGTCTTTTGAACTTGGGATGCCACAGGGAGGAGTTCTCAGCCCTATGCTGTTCAATGTCCTCATGCACAAGCTGGTGGCAGATATCCCACTTGGGGATGGTGAATCCATTATATGCTATGCTGACGACATATGCGTCAGAGCATCATCACAAGAGAGGATGCAAATAATTCTCGACAGAATCACTTCAAAGGCTCATGAGTGTGGATTAGTCATTTCCGCTGAGAAAACAATGGCTCTAAACCCATGTATCATAACCCCACCCACTTTTCGCATAGGTAACCAGGAGCTTGACATATGCCACAAGTATAAATATCTCGGGGTGAATGTAAATGATGCAGACCTGGTCTTCTCTCTAAAGAAGAGAATCTGGGAGAGATTGAAACCTTTGAAAGTTCTTGTCAGAAGAGAACATGGCATCAATGTTAAGCTCGCTAGACTATTTTACTTGGCTTTTATAAGGTCAGTTGTAGACTACCATGCACTGCACTTGTTGCAGTGTAAGGAATCAGAAATAGGTAGTTTGGAGGTAGTGCAAAATGAAGCTATGAGGATTATCCTCGGCGCCCCGAGAACAGCAAGGATAGTAAACATGAGATCAGAATTAAACTTACCATCCATTTCTGATAGAATAATATTTATTTCCACCATATTTGGGGTCAAAACTCTGAGGGAACCCTCGTATCTCTCAGATTTCCAAAAACAACTGCAACATAAAATCACGCAAGTAGACGTGACAAATCACACACGCGCGCCCTCTGATACACAAAATCTCCATGAACATTATAAAACTCAATGTTCCAATTAGTAAAATACCAAAAGGTCGCTCCATTCCACCATGGAAGAATTCAACATTGATCGTGCACCTTACATGTCTACCACAGAAAAACAGGGTGCATAACTGTGTGTTGAAACAAATTGCGCTAGCAACGGTAACGGAACACACAGATTCTATGGGCGATGATGCATATGAGTGTTACGCCGACGGATCCGTACAGTCTGGATACAAAGCTGGTTGTGCTTGTGCTGTATACAAAAATGGCTTACTACAACATCAAGTTAATATGAGAATACAAAACTGGGCCAGCACTACACAAACGGAGCTGGCAGGTATACTTCTCGCAACGGAATTCTTAATGTCCTAGGGGCTCTGGAGTAGTTTCTGTGACTCTCAAAGTGCTCTTCGGGCGCTAAATTCTTTCAAAGCAGGTGGCGATGAAGAATTTTGAGTTGCATTAAGCGTAACATAACCTATGCAACAAAGCGTAATTTCAACATTCAATTTGTATGGATACCATCTCATGTTGGCATACGCAAGCACGACCACGTAGACAAATTGGCGAAAGAAGCCTACAGCAAGGATATTGTGAACATAGATCTTGGGATGCCTCTTGCTAGGGTTGCACATATATTGAAGTTCTCATAAGGAAGAACTAGTAGATCTGACGAAAACTTAAAGGCCCGAAAGCTGTACCATGAGGCACTACGGTCAGTATAGAGATGGCAAGCCTTCCTATGGGTGGCACCGAAGTCAAACCAGACAGTGTGATGTGGTTATTGCCAGAATACGTTACAGAATGTACTGGCAACTGCACGGTGCAAGAAGTGCAGATGAATCTAGATGTAGACTGTGTAACGAAGAAAACAAACGAACGCTTGAGCACTATATCTCGGAATGTCATGTGATACAGCCTTTCAGACCACTAACATGAGGTATAAAGAACTATGTGAATATTTCATTTCATCTGATACATTGGAAGATATACTCGTACTATACCCTAAATTTACTATGTAATAACTACCGTAAGCAAATAAGAGTTTTATTCAAACACAGTGGCAAAAGCATATGAAAGTAATAATTTTTGTATGATGTATGATTTATATTTCTATTTTACCTTGTACAACTACAGTAGTTACAGACTACTGTACAATGTCAGATATAAGTAAACTGTAATCATGATTGCCCACGCCTGAGCAGATAGCCAGGGTGGTAAATAAACTTACTTAACTTAACTTAAGCACCAACGCGCCCCCTTTCGAAAAACTCTACGGGAACCAAACCCATCGTTCGGTAAAAAAACCTACTGGATTTCACATAATCCAGATCCCCTGTAGTGATCGTACATTGCGTCCTAACCAATAAACCAACCTAACCTTAATCCTGTGGGGTTTATACACTACGATCTATATATTCCCTAGCCAGGGGGCTCTGCCCCCTGGACCCCCTGTGGTTATGTATACCCTGGACCCCCAGGATAAAACCACATACCTTTATATCGCGAAACACCGAACGTTTCTTTGCTTCCGTCTATGGTCACAATTGCTTGGTTTCTAATCACTTTTTTCAGCATTTGCGGCACTGGATGGGTTCAAATGTCAGGCTGTGATAGAAACGAATGTCTATTTGTCCAGTATATCCACAAAAGGGCTTTAAAAATGACCCGGAATCGACGCAGCCCTTAAAATAAAACATTGCTCACTGGCGTTTCTCGACGTAATGGCGCTTGGCCTGTCAAATTTCCCGGTGTCAAAACGCGTATGCGCACACGGTTATTATACAAAATAGCATAAATACTTACCAAAACGTAAGTAAATGAAGAACAATAAAAGGAAAAGAACGCATTACATGCATGAATTTGAGAAAACGGACGCTGATAATGACAAAATATTCGTTCTCACGAGCGCATAGCAATACAAGGACTACTTGGTAATGAGTTCTGCATCACATTTGTTTTGATTCTCGCGAAGTAAACATGAAAGGGACTTAGAAAATGAAGGGGTGATCTTCACTCTTGTCTGGCCTATATCGATTTGCACACCTTTTGCCATAGAGAAAAGTGTTTACTTTCGTCAAGGTAACCACATAAAATTACATAAAAGAATGCTTCAGTCTGTGGAGCAGCCTGGCAAAATAATCTACTATTTTTACAATCTGTACCTTTTATTGTGTTAATTTCTTATTTGGATGGAAGTTGGAACAAATCATAGCTCTAGACATATTTTGGCAAACATTTAACATTTATAAGGCCCTAGAAGTGGCTTTTCCGCAAGTATCCGCAGAGAACTTACCTCAACACCGGTCCCGCAGTCACTACCCATACCCAGAACTGTCAAAAACAGCTGATCACTAGAAAATGGGAATACCTAGGAAAACATATTTAGAAGGTTAACTTTACTGTTTTAGCAAAGTCGAGTTCCGTATATTTTAGGACTGTAACAATACATACATACATACGTACATACATACATACGAGGGGGCTTCAAAAATCTCGTGGAAAAAGTCCATAACAAAAATGTTAGATCAGGACTTTTTACATTTTCAACCGATAGAATATTGGTACCTTTCAATTATTTTATTTAAGTTTGGAAACAAAAAGAAGTCGGATGGAGCTAAATCGGGGCTGTAAGGTGGATGTAGGACGATTTCCCATCGAAATTCACGTAGCACAGCTCTTGTCTGCCGAGCGCCGTGAACGGGTGCATTGTTGTGTTTGAAGAGAACGCGTTGATGCAACTTTCCAGGACGTTTTTGTTTTTTTTTCTCTCAAAACGCATTCATAATAAGCAGATGTAATTGTTTCTTGCTCTCGAGGAAGTCAACCAGCAAAATCTCCTTTACATCCCAGAAGACAGTGACCGTGAACCTTCCTCTTGAACGCTCAGATTTTGCTCTGAGTGGTCCACTTCCACCTCTGGGCAGCCCTTGCTTTGATTGAATATTGTCCTCGGGATCATGCTTCATATAATCCCCTGTCACATTTCTCTGCAGAAAAGCTTCAGAGTCCTCATCCCACTTGTTCAACATTTCCATTGAAAGATCTACCCTCGTTTGCTTCTGATCTGGGCGCAACAGCCCAGGGACCCATCGAGCGGAGCGCTTGCTTAGCCCCAAACTCTCAACCAGAATTGTGCGTGAAGAACCCTTAGAGATGTTGAGGGTGTCTGCTACTGATTCAGTAGTTATTCACCTCTCCATTTCAATCACGTCGCGAACAGAATCAATGTTTTCCTCCCAAACTGACGTTGATGGCCTGCCACTGTGGGTCTCATCTTTAATTTCGTTTCTTCCACTTCTGAACCATTTGTAGGTTGTTCATTTCTTTGAGGTATTGTTACCGTAAACTTGTTCCAGATCGTCAATGATTTGTCTATTCTCCAAACCGAGTTGCACTATAAATTTAATGTTTGTCTTAGCCCCGATTTTGGTGGATTCCATGTTGCTTGAATGGTGCCTGACTTCCAACTGGTAGCGATGTGGTATAACCTGCATCTAAGGGTTCATGTTTGAACATGTTATAACACGTTGACACAAGATGTTCAAGTGCACTGAAATAAAAACCTTTCCATATGATTTTTAATTATGAACTTTTCCACGAACGTTTTGAAGCCCCCTCGTACACACACATACACACAGACACACATACTCACACACTCACACACACACACACACACACACACACACACACACACACACACACACACACACACACACACACAAACACACAAGCGCGCGCGCGCGCGCGTATGAGTATACATATGTATATATACACAAACATACATAGACGCACATACATACATGCATACATATATAGGTATATATATATATATATATATATATATATATATATATATATATATATATATATATATATATATTACATTCGATGTTTATGCTATGTACTGTCAAGTGCAAGCAATGACAGCAGATTTAATTAATTGCACACTTTCGTTGGCACAAGAAAGTGAGAGGGTATATCATCCATGTTAACGGCGGACGGGAATTAGATTTGCTCCGAGATCAGGACTATTGATCAACCGGAGGCATAATGATAGTCATGTTGTGAGGCCCTCAGGCCTCCTTTCTTCTATCCCCCCCTTCCTTTTTTTCCTTGACCCCCCCCACTTACTTGCTTCCTTCTCTCTCACCCTTGCTCCTCTTCCCCTCCTCCCCCCCCCCCTCTCTCTCTCTCTCTCTCTCTCTCCCTCCCACTCCCTCTCACTTACCCTTGCTGCTCTGCTCCTGCTCCCCTCCCCCCCCTCTCTCTCTCTCTCTCTCGTAACCCTTGCTATTCCTCTTCTTCCTCCCCTCTTTCTCCCATTCATTTACCTTTTTTCTCCTCCCCCCCCCCTCTCTCTCTCTCTCACTCAACCCTTACTGCTCTTCCTCCTCCTCCCCTCTCTCCCACTCACTCACCCTTGCTTCTCCTCTCTCTCTCTCTCTCTCTCTCTCTCTCTCTCTCTCTCTCTCTCTCTCCCATACATTTTACTCCTGCTTCTCCTCTTTCTCTCCCTCTCTTTTCCATTTTGTCTTGTTTTAGTTCTTTCTTCGAGGTTTCCGCTCATTTAATAATCTATATAGTATTTCGTTCAGTAAACAAGGTCTCTTATTTAACAGACCTGTCGGAAATTACCATGAGCTAACCTCTTGTTATTTTCTTTTATCCTCTGGGTAATAGATTGCTTCAAAGGGAAATAGTAAACTTGCCATTATATTCAATATATATTTTCAATATGTAACAAACAAAATTCACTGTTGCACAGATATATATATATATATATATATATATATATATATATATATATATATATATATATGTATATATATATTATATAGAAGTCCAATGAAGTCTAGCCCGGGGTCACGTCGCACGGGGTCAGGCAGCTCGGGATAGTGTAGACCGGTCCAAGATAGTGCGGACCAGGATAGTGTGGACCGGGATAGTATAGCCCAGGGTAGTATAGCCCAAGGAATGCAGCCTAGGGTATGTAAACCCGGTGGGAGTCTTCCACCCTCATACAAAACATAGGAATGTTTATCAGTTTGGAGTTTGGAGCCAAGTGGCTGACCATATAATGGCGACCACCGACCATGGCTTTCTTCAGGTTCGAAGCAGGGAAACGGGTCGTCTGGGTAAACCAAATGGTTCGCTGACGCACACAAGCACGCACGCACTCTCACACCTCGCGCACAAGACAGAAATAAAATTACCATTAAGAGAAACCATCACCTAACCCTGTACATTCTCCCTGTCATTATTTTCCTTCTCTTCCTTAATTTCTCCTTTCTGTTCATAATTCTGTTCTTCATATCTTTAGCACTTATGTTCCTGGTTTTAACTTTTCCTTTATGCTAGCCTATCTAAGTCTCAAAGCTTTCTTTTTGTTTGTTCATCTAGGTCTGTTTTCCTTTCTATATACTGTTGCCCTAGCCTTCCTTCTACCTCCCCCCCCTTTTTTGCAATACTCTTTCCCTTTATTTTATGGGACCTATACTATAGATCTACCTTCACTAAGCTACCCTCACTAGGTCTACCCTCACTATGCTAGCCTTTCTCTTGCCTATACTTTATCTCTTTCTGCCCTCATCCCAGATCTTTCCCTATCTTTCCTTTATCCAAACCCTTATTTCTATGTCTCTACTACCCTAATTGAACCCTTAACCCCTTATCCTGACCTTATCACTGGCCAACGGGAATTCGTATGATCCTGGAGGAGCCACAGCAGACGGATCGCCCGACACTTACATTCATTTACTTTATATTATTTTGTGTACACACATCTCATGTTACATAGCCGTAAACTATCTACACATGTATAGTTGAGTTTAGAATAAGATTGTGTACGTTGTTTACTTATTGATGTTGGGCCTTTTAGAACCGCGGAGCTTCATGATACCGACCTGCCGCTTAGTTTTACATTTTTTTACTATCGTGTTGTATCAGAATTTTAATGTTTTGTTATGTGAGTTCTGTTTTTTTGAGTTTCAATTTTTAGTCGTTCTATTTTGAGTGATACAAGGCCAATTCATTTTTTGCGTTCTTTTAGTTAATAATTATAAAAGTTTCGTGGCACATTTTTACTACTCTTACTCAGGACAGATTTTATGGATTTTCGTGTCTCATTATTTTAAGTTGATGATTAGTATTGTCCATTAAAAAAAAAAAAACATCTTTTAGCGTTTTTACGGTACCTTTTTGATGCTCATTGTTATGCCATAAATATTTTGTACCTGCACTTTCTTTAACTTTTATTGCTTTTATATGTTATGTTTAAAACTGAAAGTGGATGTATTTTACTTTGTAATAACCATTGCCTGTTCCTGTGAAAATATTGTATTTCAAATACTTCTTGAAAAAAGTTGATGTTCACATTGTCTCTCCTCCCGCCTATATAAGGGGACCATTTTGGCTACATAAAGTGTGTCAAGTCGAACGGGTGTTTGTGCTACTCCCCATGGATCCTAAAGGGTTTTTGCCGACGGAATGGAACGAGAAAGGTTGTATCTGAGCCTTATTCTTGCCAGTGGTGAAGCTGGGTATGCTAATTACAGATTTTTAAATGGCAGTGATATTTATATAAGTACCTATACTGCTTCCTCAGACAGTCCATCCTTCTCATGAGGGGATTTTTATTTCACTTTTGTTTTTTGTTTGTTTGTTTGTTTTTGGAATTAACAGGGCCCACCTATCCTGGCCCTTATGCCTTTTATCCCGCTCCACGGGGCATCACCACTTTGACGGCGTGACAAAAGGGCTCCGCCCACGGATACCTTACAATGTTCCTTAAATACCAATATTACCATGATTCTCCTCCCCATTTTGAAAAATCCTCATGAGCCGGAAAGCAGGAGATTGCCCGTGATGTGACGGGAAAATGAACTGGAGGACTGGATATGTGATCGGCACTTAAGAAGAGAGCAACATAAGAGGAATGTGGAACTAATGGTTAAGCTCAATGTTCCAGTGTTGTATGAAAATGTCATTGGAGTAAGAGGGAGATATATCTTACTGGCAGGAAGCATCATCGCATTACTAGGAACAGGAAACTGGAACAAATCCACAGTTGGGAATATCTTTCCGCTCATAGCAGATAAGGAAGATAGATTAGTGTGGGCAGTAGTTAGTATTTGGACTCTTACGTAAGTTGTTTTGGCTGCAAAGAAATTTAGTCAGTCATAAAGGTGTTTGACCCAAAATTATCTTTTTTCCCCTTTTTATTTAAGGCACTTCTTTAATCCCCCCTTCAT
>NC_051401.1:32652277-32663742 GCF_015228065.2 Penaeus monodon | reverse complement strand
TGCATCGGCTATTGCCGATGCACCACACTGGCTAGGGTGATCAAGCCTCTCTTGCCATCAATGTGTGGCAGCATGAAGATATGATACCCTGAGAAGCGAATAGGTCCCACTGTTAATGTTTCCAGGAGCATGACAATGTCATTGCTCCTTGAGTGCACTATTGTGTGCAGGATGGCATTCCTTGCAGAAAAGCCATTGATGTTCCACTGTAGTATGCTTAGATTGTGCGTCATGATGTTACTTGGTGATAGTTACATCAGAGACATTGTCGTTTTTGGTGTCGAGTGTGAAAAACTCCATTGCGAAGTCCTCACTGCTTAGGGGTTTTTCGTCTGTTGTCAGGCTATCCGTAGGACCACTGGGGGTGGAGAGTCTTTGGTAGCTCTGTTTTTTGGGTTTGGGTTGGGCTTTTTTTCTCAGGCTTTTTCTGTGTTTTTCTTTGCTGGCCTTGCCTGGGCAAGGTCAGCGTGCTCTGGCTCTGGCTGCACAGATTCAGCCTGGTTTGGCTCTGCCTGTGAGGGCATGGCCTGGGTTGGAGTAGGGAGGGGAGTCTCGTCCTGGGGTGAGGGTGGGGCTGGTTCGGCTCTCTCCAGCTTCCTTCCCTTCAGGACTGCGAAAGTCTGGGTCATTGCTGTCATGGCGACCGTGACTGCCTTCTCGGCCTCTTCACTCGACCTTCCCAAAGCTGTTGCTAACAGGAGAGTCATATCTTCCTCATCGAAGAGGAGATCTTCATCTCTTGGGGAGAGTTTTGTAGTGCTCTTTGAACCTTTATTCCTGTGGTTCTGCACTTTTTTCATTGTTGGAAACTCCTTTTTGTTGGAGATATCCGGTATCGGCTGGGGGGCGGCTTCCTTCCTCTTAGGAGGTCGGGGGGCCTTTTCCTTTTGTTCTTTCCCCAGATATAGTGCCTGGGGGAGCAGGAACAAAGTCTGGGCCGCTTTTTGGGAAATTCTTGTTGTCTGAGGGCCGCCTCTTTCCTGACGAGCAGCGGCAGGCAGGCAGGGGAAACACAGGGCGGGGCGGGGCCCGCGCCAACACAGGGCCCCAGGCAAGGGCGGGGCCCCGGGCAACACGAGGCACAAAAAGCAGGCCGCCCGCCAAGGGGGGCCACGCAGCCAATCGGGCACAAACAGGCAGGGGCCCCCGCCTCTGGGCGCCCCCTGTCAGGAGAGGCTCCCCAACAAAAGGAGTTCCAAAAGCGCCAGACTTTGTTTCCCCTCCCCAGGCACTATTCTGGGAAAGAAAAAGGGAAGCCCCCGAAACCCTAAGGGAGGAAGCCCGCCCCCAGGCCGTACGGTCCAACAAAAAGGAGTTTCCACCTGAAAAAAGCTGCAAACCGAAAAGTTCAAACCACTCAAATCCCCCAAGAAGTAAGATCTCCCCTTCAAGAGAAGAATGACTCTCCTGGTTAGCAACACTTGAATCCGGTTAAGAGCCAAGGCAGTCACGGTGCCATGACAGCAAGACCCAGACCGCATTTAAGGAAGAAGCTGAGAGGGAAACCGAACCAACCCACCTCACCCAGACGAGACTCCCCTCCCTACTCCAACCCAGGCCATGCCCTCACAGGCAGAGCCAAACCAGGCTGAATCTGTGCAGCCAGAGCCAGAGCACGCTGACCTTGCCCAGGCAAGGCCAGCAAAGAAAAACACAGAAAAAGCCTGAGAGAAAAGCCCAACCAACCAAAATCAGAGCTACCAAAGACTCTCCACCCCCCAGTGGTCCTACGGATAGCCTGACAACAGACGAAGAACCCTCAAGCAGTGAGGACTTCGCAATGGAGTTGTCACACTCTGACACCAATACGACAATGTCTCTGATGTAACTATCACCAAGTAACATCATGACGCACAATCTAAGCATACTACAGTGGAACATCAATGGCTTTTCTGCAAGGAATGCCATCCTGCACACAATAGTGCACTCAAGGAGCAATGACATTGTCATGCTCCTGGAAACATTAACAGTGGGACCTATTCGCTTCTCAGGGTATCATATCTTCATGCTGCCACACATTGATGGCAAAGAAGGTTTTGATCACCCTAGCCATGTGGTGCATCGGCAATAGCCGATGCACCACACTGTGGAGACGATGTTGAATCTCGAGATTCACCTCAAAGGGGCCCCTCACCCTGTACAATTTTGTACAGCCAGCCAAGCTGTAGGAGCTTAGACATCAGCCGGGCCCTGTGCTTCTGCAGCACATGACCAAGTGATCATAAGGGGAGATTTCAATGCACACTACCCCATTCTGGCTCCCTGCTGGGCACCGGATGCGGCTGGCTATCACATAGCCAACAGGCTTGAGACATTCCCTGAGATTGCTCTCCTCAATACCCAAGAGCCAACGCATGTCATAGGAGGGGTCCTAGACCTCACCTTGGCTACTGCGACTCTGGTGGAGATTGATTGATTATTTAAAATTATCTACCGCGTCAACAGCTAAGGTCATTAGGGGCGAATACCTTGTTAACTGAAATATTAAAATTTTTTAAAACTTTAAAAATCTATCAATAAATATCTTAAAAATAATAATAAATAGATTAAAATCAAAGCATAAATATTATGCTCTAAGTGCATAAAATTATTGCATAAACATTATGCATGATTAATTTTTTTAAAGATATTAGTCTCCTAAGGAAATTAATAAGACCCTCTATGTCACAATCTTCCCCAATACGTTTTCATGTAATGGGGAGACAGTACATACGTCTTTGGTCTAGATGTTGCACTCTTTCCACTACATGTGCGATCGTTAATGGCTCTTGGCATCCTTCAAAAATGCTTCATTTTTAGCCATCTTGGGCCCCATGATCAGTCTTGTGTGCCCGATTCTTATTCTTGTTAATACAACTTCCACTTTTCGGTTGGGATGGATGCTAGTCGCCCAACTGCCAAGGTCATCTCAAATGTCTCGCAGTTTGTTTCTGGAGGTATGCCTCCATTGTTCCCTCCATTATCACGAAGACAACTTCTGATGCTGGGTTTCAGGTCGGTGGGGTGGTAGGGGATAATGAGCATCCCACGGGCTGAGCGGCAGCTGCCTTGGGCCTTCTGATCAGCTCGCTCATTCCCACTGATACCAACATGCGCTTGACATCAGTGCAACCCAAATCTTGAACCTCCCTCACTAATGGATGTGATGATTTTTAAGCTCTTGATTGCTTGTAAGGCACTACGAGAGTCCAATATATCAAAACAGAATGGTTCGTAAGATCTCTAGTCATCTTAACTGCTGTAAGGATGCATGTAACTCTGCAGTGAAGATCGAGGCTGCTAGAGAAAGACTGCCAGATGCAATCTTCCTTCTGCTCACTGCTGCAAAACCCACGCCATTTTCAGTTTTCGAATCATCTGTATAAATTGCATCTGACCCCCGGGTATTTAGGAATGTGCTAAAGAAATTTCTCTCGGACTTCTGCTTCGGATCTCTCCCCTTTCCCAATTCCGACTAAATCCAGCTCAACTTGATTAGTCCAAGGCGGGAAAATTTTGGGGAATTCCAACAGCCAAAACCCTTTAGTGAGACTTAAATTAAGATCTTCCACAAGATTCCTCATTCTCCTACCATAGGTCGGCTATCTTCAAGGGGTTGAAAACCAATCGGGAAATGTAGGGGATCCTGGAACCCTTTGTATTCTCGTGTAGTAAATCAGGTTCATGTATTCTCGGTGTAATGAAAGAGGGGGGTTTTTCCACTCTCAGCATACAGGGACTCCACAGGTGAAGACCTGAAAGCCCCAGTACGAATCTGAGAGCTTCATTATGAACCGAGCCCTAACACCGTAGAACAGTGGGAGTTGCAGATGAATAAGCTTCACATCATAATAAAGCTTACTACGAATAACCGCTCGGTAAAGCCGTAGTAGTTTTTGTGCGGTCTGCACCCCAAGATAGATGTGAAAGAACCCGCAAAATACTAAGTGCTTTTGTAGCCTTTCTTCAACTGTTTGATGTGAGGCACCCATGTAGCCTTGAGTCAAAAATTAGACCCAATACTTCACCTTTTTGGACAAATTGAAGTGGGTTTGCTCCTAAATAGAGGGAAGGATGGAACTTTCCTCTTTTGGGGAAATGTATGCCATGGTCTTGCTTGGGGAAAATTTAAAACCCATGATATGTTGTCCACTGTACAACCTGATTTATTGCAGCCTGCATGTGCCCTTTTGCACTCCTGAAAGCTTCCTCCTGAGCAGTACAGTGTAAAGTCATCCACATACGATTACATGAACAGAACTTGGAACAGCCTTTACAATGTCTTTATAGCAAGGGCAAACAGGGTCACACTTAAGACACTCCCTTGTGGGACCCCTTCCAGCTGATCTTCCAGATTAGAGAAACTGTTTCCCACCCAACTCTAAATTTCCTGTTAGAAAGGAAGCTTTGTATAAGGTAGGTAATGCTCCTCTTAAGCCAATGTCATACAACTTCTTGAGTATCCATGTTTTCCAAGTAGTATCATAACCCCTTTTCAAGGGTCAAAGAAGACTGCTATCATGTGACGTCGCTGTGCGAAGGAATTCTGTATAGCAGTTTCCATCCTTACAAGTGCATCTGGGGGTCGATCTCAATCTTCTAAACCCATTTTTGATATGGAGTCAGCACTTTTTTCCTTTTCTAGCACCCCTGTAAACCTAAAGTTTACCATTTTCTCCATCAGCTTGCAGATGCAGCTGGTGAGGGAGATTGGTCTGTAATTTCCTGGTGTGGAAGCATCCTTGCCAGGTTTAGGGACAGGAAGATTATAGACTCTTTCCATGTGGAGGCACTGTACCCTCCCTATATATCCTATTGAATAGGTCCAACAAGAACTTTTGGGATCTCTCTGGTAAGGGGAGATATCATTTGGTATGGAATATCGTCACTTCCGGGGGCATCTTACAGCAAAGCTGCAAAGCAGAGTCCATCTCCTTGCTAAAAAATGGCAAGTTGTATGGAATTCTGCTGCAGTCCTACTGAAGAACGACACTGGTGTTGTTTCCTGTTCACCCCGAAGAGTGGAGAGGGCAGTGTTAGATGCTCCAGAGGAGAATCTCTGCCATGGATTTAGCTAGCTCATTAGCAACATCTTTTTTATCTGTGATGATTATGCCATCAATCTTCAAAGCAGGGGGTGACAGTGATGTGCTTTTTTCCAGCGATCTT
Organism: Penaeus monodon; assembly: GCF_015228065.2. Classification (NCBI taxonomy): domain Eukaryota; kingdom Metazoa; phylum Arthropoda; class Malacostraca; order Decapoda; family Penaeidae; genus Penaeus; species Penaeus monodon. Next base: position 32,658,594 of record NC_051401.1, on the reverse strand, counting down.
ACCACCTTGTCCCAAAACCCATGCTAAGGGGGTCCAGAGTTAATCAAGGAGACATACTGTCTCCATGACGTCCGTCTGGCCCCCTTTTAAAGCACTCGCCTGGCCTTGGCTCGGGTCTTTTGTAATGGATCAAGGTTCATCACTGGGGCGTCGTTTCAACTGCCTTAATGCAGCTTTTCTTGCTCTGACAGCTTGTTGGCATTCATCAGACCACCATGGTACCGGGAGGTCGACGGTAATGCCCGCTACTTTTGGGAATGATCTTCTGCTGCAAGGTGAATTCGTGATGTGAAGTGATTAACAGCATCTTGAACACACTGGAAATCATTCACAGATCCATGCAATGCTGCAGTTGATCTAAAAAGATTCCAGTCCGCATGTTCAAGTCCCCATCTCTGCACTCCATTAGCTAAATACCATTCACCTCTCCAAAAGTATTGGAAAATGGTCGCTTCCTGAAAGTCTTCCATAACCTGCCAAGTGAAATTCATCTGTGAATCAGGTGAGACAATTGACAGTCTATATTGGAGAATGTCCCAGTTTGAATTTGGAAATGTGTGGGAGTGTCACTGTTAAATAAAACTGCATCTACTCTTAGGAGCAAGGACCCCAAAGGGCCCTTCCTCGGGGGTTGCACAAAGTGTCTCCCCAAGGTGATGCCGACCATTGAAATCTCCCAAGAGTAGAAATGGTGTGGCAACTGCCCAAGTAGATCTTCCAAATCATTTAGTTGAGATTATGGGGAGGAAGGTAGATAGATGCAACAGTGTAAGGTCGTGTCAAGCCTATTCTCACAGCCTTCACCTGCAGTGTTGTCTGCAGGGGGATGGCCTGGAAGGAATATCTTGACGTACCATTACTGCTACTCCTCCATGAGGTCCATTGTCAAAAGTCCCAAAAGGGGGCTTAAATTTTGGAATCCTCTCAGGGAAATGGGATGATTTTCCCCTGGTCATAATCTCTTGTAGGCATACACAAACTGGGTTTACATGAAGCTATCAGATGTTGCAGTTCTTCCCATTTTGCTGAATTCCCTGACAGTTCCATTGGATTAGGGTATCCAGTTTTTTAAAACTATTTTTTCATAAGGTGTTTGGCGCACCTGTGGTCAAGGTTTGCCCTACACCTTTAGGCTGTCCCTTTCCTGGATCTTGGAGGTCTTTTGAGGGGTTGTTTACCCGTGGAACTGGTTTCCACAGGCTTCCTTTTGACAGGCTCAGATTTCTTTGCCTGGAAAAAGAACGGACCTGACCTTTGCTTCAGGGGCATTCTGCCTAGCAGCAAGGCCCCTGTGGATGTGGTGGCAGCTGGAGCTGTCCACTGTTGAGACCCCTGGAGCCCTTCCTGACGGCTCCAAAGACCCCACCTTTAAATGAGTCTTTTGAACAGACTCAGGATTCCTTTGCCTGGGCAAAGGACAAAACCCCACCTTTGGGTTTAGGGGGATTCTGCCTAGCACAGAGGCCTGTGGATATGGGGGCAGCTGGCCCCTGTCACCATTGAGGCCTCTTGGGGCCTCACCTGATGGCTCCAAAGACCTTTCTTTGGGAGGTAGGAGTCTCTTCAATAACCCCTCACTCCTACTCCGTTTCTGGTGGAATTCACCAGAGGCAGTTTCAGCAATTGGGGACTGAGGGTTTTAAAAAAAGTGGGAGAGTGTGTGGTGTAAGCATTGGAAGGCAAGGGTTGGTGGGAAGGAGGATGGGCCAGAACCGAAGCAAAGGATTTACCTGGCTGTGCAAACAGCACCCGGGCACGTCGCTTTTCCTCTGGAAAACTAACTTTCTCCTTTCTCCTTATTATCAATACTTCTTTCTCAAATTTGTACCTTTTACACTGCTTGAAGAAGCTTCATGAGCTTCTTTGCAGTGATAACAGCTATTGGACCTGGACAGTTTGTCATCTCCTTGATGACTGTTGTACCACACTTAACACATATTCTTGGTTGTCCATTTTCCTTAAAACGGCAAGAGTTGGCTCCATGCCCATAACCCTGGCAGTGGAAGCACCGCATAGGGTTGGGTACATATGGCTTTACCTTGAGGTGGTACCATGCCAACTTAACTGATTCTGGAAAGGGCCACGTATTAAAAATTAGAAGGGAGCTGGTGTAGACTGTTCCAAACCGTCAACTTTCTTCTTAAAACGTTTTTTCTGCCACTACATTAAAATTCTCTAGTTCCTCTAACAGTTTTCTCCTCAGAAAACCTCATCAGGTCTCGGGGAAAAAACAAATTTCCCCTTTCACTGATTGAGGGTTTTGTGAGGAGAACATGAAACTTTAGCCCCAGGATGTCGCATATCGCACGCAGACGGTCCTCTCGTCTGGTGACGAAACCTCAAATATTAGGCTACCATCTCCCTGTGGGTGATGCGAGGATCACGTTTGACATACTTCAACAATTTTTCGATGTATTCGAAAATATCAAAATCCTATTGATACACCTTCAATGGTCTTCACTACTAGGGACTTACTATATGAAATGTTTTCATATTTACCAGGTAAGATTTCCTTAGTGGATTGAGGAGGACTTTTCCCCTTCTTACCTGGTTTGGGAGCCCGGGAACCATTACGAAATTCCCCTTCTTGCCCTTTGGAAGCTGGAAAGGTTCCAAAGTGACAATACTGATGTTCCAGAGGGAATGGTCGGGGGATTGCGTAGGTCGTCAGGGGGAGAGCTAGATCCCTTTTTAAATTTGTAGTACTCATACAAATTTGAATTCTTCATTTCCTCACTCCCCCACCCACCATGGGTCCAACGAGGGAAGCTATAGTTGGGGCTCAAAATCTCCCCAAAAGCCACAGGGGGAATGAGGAAATATACGCAGCCCTATTACAGTACTGATGGCCCGTCCCCGGGACCTATGCGCTACCGACTAAAAAAGTACCTGCTTGACCCCAGCCATATTTTTACCAGCCGATTGACTTGACCGGGCCTTGATCAAGCCGCCCGTCTAACCAGAATAAAAGGGCCAAAGAGGGGTGTTTGCTAGCTGCAGGGCGCAGCGTGCAGATCGCTCAACCTCCAGGACTCCTGTCTCCTGGTAATACGGGATGCCACGCACGGCAAACACACGTGGGAGAGTTCTCCCTGGTCCAAGATTGGAATGAACCAGGGGGGGGTGCACCATCCCCTCTCATAGGGCCCTTTGGGGCACCAGGAAGCCATTTTGTCTCATCCCTCACTGGTGACCCCTCCAGTATGGGTAGCCCTCTGGTCCGGCTCACCAGATCATTGGGACCTCAAGCCCCCCCACCGCGGCAAGGCGGCTTCCATTAGGGGGGCTCTGGTGGAGAGAATTAGCTGGTGTGTAGATGAGACCATCACAAGTGACCATTATGGCTCTATAACTACCCTCATGGATGCTGGCCCAGCCGAAATGCCACGACCGAATCCAAGATGGAAAACAGACAAGGCCAATTGGCAGGCGTTTCAGAACGCCTTGGCCCACTGTCTGAGATGCAATGAACCCCCACAAAGTGAAAATGTGGAAGTGCTTTAAGTCAGACTTGTAAATGCCATTAATCAAGCAGCCTCACTGACCATACATAAAACTCAGCCTGGGCCCAGGCGCCTGGTACTTTAAGAACGAGATTGGGGAGGTCAACCACAGAGTAAACATGTGCCGAAAACAATTCCGAAGGCAAAGAACCCCTGACAACCTAGCCCTACTAAGGGAGGTCAGGGATGCCGAGAAAACTGCCAACAGAGTCAGGCAGGAAAAGTGGCTGGAATGGTGTGAGTCCTTCGACAATGAAACCACCCTCTCAGAGCTATGGCAATGGGTCAGGCGAGCTACCAGCCGCTCAGCACACACCACAACCCTCAGTCAGAGGCGAACAGACTGGTGCACGAGTTTTCTGCAAGAACAAGTAGCAACAGCCTGCCAGCCAAACCGAGGGGAAGACAAGAACGCCTACAACCAGACAGACTTGTTCATATCAGAGAAAGGGCATCCGAACCCAATAACTCAGACATTATCTTTTCTCTGAGTGAACTAAGAAATGCCCATAAAACCAATTCTAACGCAGCCCCGGGCTCTGATAGGATCTTGCACCTCATCATTTCCCACCTAAGACTAGCAGGTGAACTTGCACTCCTGTAACTCATCAACAAGTCCTGGAAAACATCCACTCTACCCCAGAGTTGGAAGAGGGCTACCATAGTTCCCATCCCTAAACCAAAGGAGCCAGGGAAGTACCGCCCCATCTCTCTCCTCAGCTGTCTGGCCAAGACGGCCGAGAGGATGGTACCAAACCGGCTTCAATGGAAAGTGGGACTCCCACATGAACACTTCCACGGGTTCACCAGGGGCATGAGCACAGCGCACAGCATACCCACACTCTTGAGCACAATAAGCATGGGCACATCTTTGGTAGTATTCCTAGACCTGGAGAAAGCTTTTGAATTAGCAAGTTCTCTTCCCATTCAGGAGAGCCTGATCCAGAAGGGAATCAGAGGAAAGCTCTTGGCTTGGATAGGTGACTACTTCAGGAACAGGACAGCCAGAGTCAAATTCCAAGGTCACCTATCACAGCATATGCCACTAGAAAGTGGAATGCCACAGGGTGGGATTCTCAGTCCAGCCCTATTTAACACATTAATGTCCTGTATCCTCAACATAGACCTCCCAATGGGGTGCAAGATCGTCTCCTGTGCAGACGATCTTGCTATCAAACTCCACTGGACCATACTGCCTAAACAAGCCCAGCGTTGTCTAGACCTCGTGTCTGAGGAGTGTTTTAGGACAGGACTTAAGATCTCTGCAGCCAAATCCAAAGCCATGGCTTTTGGGGACCAAAAGTTCAAGGCACAAGTCTGAAAACAGAAATGGACTTGGAATGGGTTCAGGGCTTCCTCTACCTGAGGGAAAAATAGACCAACCCTCTCATTCCAGAAGGAGGTCCAGTACCTGGTTGACCGAACCAAAACAAGACTGTCTGTCATGAGTGCAATGATGGAAGACACATAGGAGCCAGACACAAAATACTAAGATTATTCTATGTACATGCCGTCCGGGCCCCTTGTGAACTATGCCTCAGTCGCTCTGATTGGGGGGGACAAGAGAAAACCAAAGACAAATTGGAGACAGTCCAAAATGAAGCTCCCCGGATCATTCTGGGTGCCAGAAGGTGGACGAACCTTCTCCCCCTGGACTCCGAATCGATGTATTGGCAGCACAATTCCTGTCAAAGGTCATCTAGGCTCCCGGAAAACAAGCCTAAGACAAAAAATAGTCAGATGCCTAGAACAAGATAACGAGATCTTTATAAACAACTCCTGGCTGTCTCATACAGCCAGGGTGTTAATACGGCATTAGCTCAAAGAACAGCTTTTTTGCTAAGGGCATGGACTCCCCCCCCCTAACTTTGTCGAAGCCCCACCGTGGGCACAAAACTCGATAGAGTTTTTCCATCATGGGCCTGTCGATGAAAAAGAGTCAATACCCCATGCCTTTGTCTAAAGGCAGAAGCCCAGAAGGTCATTGCTGCCATCACTCGTCCGGGTAGTAGAACATACTTCACACTGCGGCACCGGCTTTGCAGCAAGGGATGCCACAAAAACCATGAGGGCAGAGGCAGTTGCATTCGTGGGAGCCCTAGCCCATGCGTCCCAGAGGGAAGGACACATGGTCATACATACAGACTCAGGCAGCCATTGACTGGTTTCAACAGCACTCACCCAAATACAACATCTACCTTCTGACTACTATCCTGACAATGCACAGAGGATTCTTGCTTAGGATAGAATAATAATAATAACTGGATCCCAGCAACATTGGCATCAGAGGGAATGACTTGCTGAGAGACTAGGCGACATTGGCAGGGGGATGCCCCTAAATCCCATGATCATACAACCTATCAGAAAATTACTGAAGTAGAGGTGGACTGTGGCCGCTCATATCTTCCTCCTGCAGCTTCACGAGAGGAAACGAGATCCTCCCCCTCGACCAGCTGGTACTCAACGCCACAGGCTATGAACCACTGGGGACTCTCTGAAATAATCAACAGAAGTACCGAAGTCATTCTTCACAGAGACAATAGACCGTGAAAAAGAGGTGTTGCATGCATTGGCGGCGAGCCCGAACGCCACACACGTATATTACTTAGAGAATTGGAGCACACACAATCCTGAGACAGGGTCCACCGACAACAGCCGTCGTGCTGGTAAAAAATATTATGCGGTATGCCTACACCATGGCGCAGGAGCGCCTGCTGGCAATCCCACCGCCACGGTAAGCACCGAGTGGCAGAAAACAAAATGGGACAGCCATAAAAGCTGATACGGGCCCGGGGCCTATATGGAAGGCCCGGG
>NC_051401.1:32645250-32649677 GCF_015228065.2 Penaeus monodon | reverse complement strand
GCAAACAGGGCACATCTTTGGTAGTATCCTAGACCTGGAGAAAGCTTTTGAATTAGCAAGTTCTCTTCCCATTCAGGAGAGCCTGATCCAGAAGGGAATCAGAGGAAAGCTCTTGGCTTGGATAGGTGACTACTTCAGGAACAGGACAGCCAGAGTCAAATTCCAAGGTCACCTATCACAGCATATGCCACTAGAAAGTGGAATGCCACAGGGTGGGATTCTCAGTCCAGCCCTATTTAACACATTAATGTCCTGTATCCTCAACATAGACCTCCCAATGGGGTGCAAGATCGTCTCCTGTGCAGACGATCTTGCTATCATCTCCACTGGACCATACTGCCTAAACAAAGCCCAGCGTTGTCTAGACCTCGTGTCTGAGGAGTGTTGTAGGACAGGACTTAAGATCTCTGCAGCCAAATCCAAAGCCATGGCTTTGAGACAAAAAGTTCAAGGCACAAGTCTGAAAACAGAGAATGGACTTGGAATGGGTTCAGGACTTCCTCTACCTTGAGGTAAGAATAGACCAGACCCTCTCATTCCAGAAGGAGGTCCAGTACCTGGTTGACCGAACCAAAACAAGACTGTCTGTCATGAGTGCAATGAGTGGAAGACACATAGGAGCCAGACACAAAGTACTAAGATTATTCTATGTACATGCCGTCCGGCCCATTGTGAACTATGCCTCAGTCGCTCTGATTGGCACAAAGAGAAAACACAAAGACAAATTGGAGACAGTCCAAAATGAAGCTCCCAGGATCATTCTGGGTGCCAGAAGGTGGACGAACCTTCTCCCCCTGGACTCACGAATCGATGTATTGGCAGCACAATTCCTGTCAAAGGTCATCTAGGCTCCCAGGAACACAAGCCTAAGACAAAAAATAGTCAGATGCCTAGAACAAGACAACGAGATCTTTATAAACAACTCCTGGCTGTCTCATACAGCCAGGGTGTTAATACGGCATTAGCTCAAAGAACAGCTTCTTGCTAAGGGCATGGACTCCCCCACCCTAACTTTGTCGAAGCCCCACCGTGGGCACAAATCTCGATAGAGTTTTCCATCATGGGCCTGTCGATGAAAAAGAGTCAATACCCCATGCCTTGTCTAAAGGCAGAAGCCCAGAAGGTCATGCTGCCATCACTCGTCCGGGTAGTAGAACATACTTCACACTGCAGGCACGGCTTTGCAGCAAGGGATGCCACAAAATCCATGAGGGGCAGAGGCAGTTGCATTCGTGGGAGCCCTAGCCCATGCGTCCCAGAGGGAAGGACACATGGTCATACATACAGACTCCAGGCAGCCATTGACTGGTTTCAACAGCACTCACCCAAATACAACATCTACCTTCTGACTACTATCCTGACAATGGCCACAGAGGATTCTTGCTTAGGATAGAATAATAATAATAAACTGGATCCCCAGCAACATTGGCATCAGAGGGAATGAGCTTGCTGAGAGACTAGGCGACATTGGCAGGGGTATGCCCCTAAATCCCATGATCATACAACCTATCAGAAAATTACTGAAGTAGAGGTGGACTGTGGCCGCTCATATCTTCCTCCTGCAGCTTCACAGAGAGGAAACGAGATCCTCCCCCTCGACCAGCTGGTACTCAGACGCCACAGGCTATGAACCACTGGCACTCTCTGAAATAATCAACAGAAGTACCGAAGTCATTCTTCACAGAGACAATAGACCGTGAAGAGAGGTGTTGCATGCATGCGGCGAGCCGAACGCCACACACGTATATTACTTAGAGAATTGTGAGCACACACAATTCCTGAGACAGGGTCCACCGACAACAGCCGTCGTGCTGGTAAAGAGATTATGCGGTATGCCTACACCATGGCGGCAGGAGCGCCTGCTGGCAATCCCACCGCCACGGTAAGCACCGAGTGGCAGAAAACAAAATGAGACAGCCATAAAAAGCTGATACAGGCCGGGCCATATATGGAAGGCCCGGGCGAAGCTAGAACTTCGCTAATCTCTATCGTATCGTAGGATTTAATGAATGGGCTAGTAACTGGCCCGGGAACGAACAAACGAATCCCTCCTCCCCAGATGGCGTAACAGATCCTTAAGTATAAAATTACTTGCGTATTTATGATATTCTAAAAAAAAGAAAGAAAGAAAAAAAAATTTACACCCCTTAAAAGAAAAGGGTTAAAACTGAGTTCTTTTCCCCAAGACTAAAAGTGCTTAAAAGTAAATAAAAGAAAGAAAATGATTTATATTTCGTTTTAAATGTTATAAATTTAATAAAAATGCCAAAAATATAACAATAAAACAAAGAAAATAGGTTATATAAAAAAGGGGGTGACACATTTTTATCCCTCGTGGGTTGGTATGGGCATTCAGCACGAACACCAGGGGAAACTGGTATTTCTGGGCTCCGACATGGATGGTTTGGGTCACTACAAATGTACAAGTAACAGGTACTAACCGAAAAATAAGTGGTTGTAGTTTACATGGTAACAGGGTAGTTGCAGTGGAAGCATTGTTTACCTGTGGTTTCATGGTTAGGATGTGGAGTGATTCTGCTACGATCAGGTCAAATCTGTTATGGTGGGAGGTCAAGTATTGTTAAAAATGTCATTGTGGAGGTGAGAGTGCTCTTAATTGCTGAGAAGGATGGCTTGCTCAGCTGTAGGTCTGTCCTCATTGACTTGCCTTTGTGTTCGAGATGAGGTGACGGAGCCATCGTGAGGTTGATCTCAGCCTGACAGCTAGGACAAGTAATAGGTAAACCACATCCAAACTAATTCATAGTTACGTCTTTCTGTTTTCTTGAAGAAATTTCCATAGTGTTAGAATTGTAAAAACAAACAAACGGAAACAGGTCTGAGGACAGCATTGTCTGTGAATTTTGTTTAATGATTTTCTGAGACCAAATCTAAGATCATTCATGTATGAAAGTTTTATGTATGCGTTGATATAGATGCATAACAGTCCTCCCTGACCAGGCCTCGAACCTAGGTCACTCCGAGTATGAAACCAGTACTAAACCAACCATGTCACATACCGAGTGCCCATGGGGAGTGTGTGTGTAAAACGGATATATATATATATATATATATATATATATATATATATATATATATATATATATATATATATATATACATATATATATTTATATATACATATATATTTATACACACACACACATACACACACACACACACACACACACATGTAAAACATATATATGTATATGTACACACACACACATACACACACACACACACACACACACACACACACACACACACACACACACACACATATATATATATATATATATATATATATATATATATATATATATATATATATGTATACACACACATTATATGTATATATGAATAAATAAATAAACACACACACACACACACACGTGTATGTGTGTGTGTTTGTATGTATGTATATAAAGAAATATGTGTTCACACACACACACACACACACACACACACACACACACACACACACACACACTAACACACACACATATATACACACATATATATATATATATATATATATATATATATATATATATATACATATATATATATATATATATATATATATATATATATATATATATATATATATATATATGTATATGTATGTATGTATGTATGTATGTATGTGTGTGTGTGTGTGTGTGTGTGTGTGTGTGTGTGTGTGTGTGTGTGTGTGTGTGTGTGTGTGTGTGTGTGTGTGTGTGTGTGTGTGTGAGAGAGTGTGTGTGTGTGTGCGTGCGTGCGTGTGTGCGCATTATGTGTGTAATTAATGGAATAACGGTACACTGGCAACATCTTTGTATGTAGCAACCAATAATGTTTATATTCATGTCAACAGAGTGTAGGGTCTTTTTTCGTGATTCAAGTCCTCTTACACTTCAGATATGAGGTTCACGTGCTTATCCTGATGATGGAAATTAGTGATGACGTTAGTAACGATATTCCGAGATCTCCCTGCTGTTACAGTGAGGGTGATTACCACACTCTTCATTAAAGCAATTCCAGTTCATAAAGGAAAACGGGGAATCAAAATGGACAAACTACACTGTAATAAAACGATATATGTGGTACTACAAGCTATGTGCAGGTAATAATAGGTAAGTATTTTTTTCCGAGGTGGATTATTAACTGTTCTGAATTGTTCTAATGTACATCTCGACATTCCTGTGTTAAACAGGAATCAATGTAAAGAAAGACCTACCTGTCATCAATTTCCGTTATTTTTTATTAATTGCATCAGTGGCATTCATTCAAACCAACATGCAAATGTTTCTCGTATCTTTTATCATTTATCGTGATGCAGTAATAATCGCCTCTCTAGCGCTTCCACACTGTTGTTTTGTCCTGTCAATATTATCCTTCCAGAGGTTGGGGTCTTTCAATGGGAAGAGCATTTGTCAGAC
>NC_051401.1:32643374-32645150 GCF_015228065.2 Penaeus monodon | reverse complement strand
AGCGTTGTCTAGACCTCGTGTCTGAGGAGTGTTGTAGGACAGGACTTAAGATCTCTGCAGCCAAATCCAAAGCCATGGCTTTGAGACAAAAAGTTCAAGGCACAAGTCTGAAAACAGAGAATGGACTTGGAATGGGTTCAGGACTTCCTCTACCTTGAGGTAAGAATAGACCAGACCCTCTCATTCCAGAAGGAGGTCCAGTACCTGGTTGACCGAACCAAAACAAGACTGTCTGTCATGAGTGCAATGAGTGGAAGACACATAGGAGCCAGACACAAAGTACTAAGATTATTCTATGTACATGCCGTCCGGCCCATTGTGAACTATGCCTCAGTCGCTCTGATTGGCACAAAGAGAAAACACAAAGACAAATTGGAGACAGTCCAAAATGAAGCTCCCAGGATCATTCTGGGTGCCAGAAGGTGGACGAACCTTCTCCCCCTGGACTCACGAATCGATGTATTGGCAGCACAATTCCTGTCAAAGGTCATCTAGGCTCCCAGGAACACAAGCCTAAGACAAAAAATAGTCAGATGCCTAGAACAAGACAACGAGATCTTTATAAACAACTCCTGGCTGTCTCATACAGCCAGGGTGTTAATACGGCATTAGCTCAAAGAACAGCTTCTTGCTAAGGGCATGGACTCCCCCACCCTAACTTTGTCGAAGCCCCACCGTGGGCACAAATCTCGATAGAGTTTTCCATCATGGGCCTGTCGATGAAAAAGAGTCAATACCCCATGCCTTGTCTAAAGGCAGAAGCCCAGAAGGTCATTGCTGCCATCACTCGTCCGGGTAGTAGAACATACTTCACACTGCAGGCACCGGCTTTGCAGCAAGGGATGCCACAAAATCCATGAGGGGCAGAGGCAGTTGCATTCGTGGGAGCCCTAGCCCATGCGTCCCAGAGGGAAGGACACATGGTCATACATACAGACTCCAGGGCAGCCATTGACTGGTTTCAACAGCACTCACCCAAATACAACATCTACCTTCTGACTACTATCCTGACAATGGCACAGAGGATTCTTGCTTAGGATAGAATAATAATAATAAACTGGATCCCCAGCAACATTGGCATCAGAGGGAATGAGCTTGCTGAGAGACTAGGCGACATTGGCAGGGGTATGCCCCTAAATCCCATGATCATACAACCTATCAGAAAATTACTGAAGTAGAGGTGGACTGTGGCCGCTCATATCTTCCTCCTGCAGCTTCACAGAGAGGAAACGAGATCCTCCCCCTCGACCAGCTGGTACTCAGACGCCACAGGCTATGAACCACTGGCACTCTCTGAAATAATCAACAGAAGTACCGAAGTCATTCTTCACAGAGACAATAGACCGTGAAGAGAGGTGTTGCATGCATTGCGGCGAGCCGAACGCCACACACGTATATTACTTAGAGAATTGTGAGCACACACAATTCCTGAGACAGGGTCCACCGACAACAGCCGTCGTGCTGGTAAAGAGATTATGCGGTATGCCTACACCATGGCGGCAGGAGCGCCTGCTGGCAATCCCACCGCCACGGTAAGCACCGAGTGGCAGAAAACAAAATGAGACAGCCATAAAAAGCTGATACAGGCCGGGCCATATATGGAAGGCCCGGGCGAAGCTAGAACTTCGCTAATCTCTATCGTATCGTAGGATTTAATGAATGGGCTAGTAACTGGCCCGGGAACGAACAAACGAATCCCTCCTCCCCAGATGGCGTAACAGATCCTTAAGTATAAAATTACTTGCGTATTTATGAATATTCTAAAAAAAAAGAAAG
>NC_051401.1:32618374-32635874 GCF_015228065.2 Penaeus monodon | reverse complement strand
AAACAGAGCATTACCCTTTTTTTAAAATGAAGTTCTTTCTAAAAATAAGGACTCAAAAATAAACTGTTACCAATAAAAAAGGGTTTAATGTTTAAAAGGGTTTAATTTATAGAACATGAAACCGGGTTTCCCCGACAATTTTATCATCAGTTTTTGGTTTTCGTGAGATGAGAACAAATCTGTTTATATTTTAAATTTGGCTTTCCTCCAGCCGGAAAATTTGAGGTGTTTTTGGACAAGTCCCGATAGAGGGGAGGGCATAAAGTAGACGGGATATTGTGGGAAAAACAGGCTGAATAAAAAGAAAAGAAACAGGAAATGTGTAAAAAAAACCCCCCCCAAAAAAACGTTTAAAAATTTGGAAAAATGAAACTCTAGGGGACGTCTTCGCCATCTTTAAAAACCTCTAAGCCCCAAACCAGTTGAAAACCCTAGAAAACACCAAAGCGGGGACGTATCAGGATTCCCCCTTTGTGTTTCGGGGGGGGATTTTTACGGGGATAACCCCCTCACCGGGGTTGTCCTTAAAACCCAGAGTGTGCGTGGTGTGTGTGTGTGTGTACTACCCCAAAATTGTGTCGAATATTAGGCAGGGACTCTAAAAAAAACAGTGCTTAGAAAAAATTTAAGAATACTGAGTTTTGGTGCAAAGGGTAACGGGGTCTGTACCAACGCCCCGTTGGGAGACCGGGTGAATGTAGGTGTGACACACTTGACCTGGCGCTCGCCCCCTTTCCCCCCGGGCCCGACCGCGGGGAAATTTAAAATCCCCCAAAAGAAGCGGACGGGAAAAACCCCCCCCTCACTATCCTCCCAAGGGAGGGGGTTTGGGGACGTGCCCCCGTCCCCCCCCAATCCCCGGCCCCCCAACTACCCCCCCCCCTCAACCCTCCCACTCTTGGGAGGGATTGTTTTCCACCGAACATAGGGATATGAAAAAGGGGGTGGTTTTCGACTGCCGACACTATGTGATAACGGGGTTTCCAATTTGCTCAACCAAAAGGGAAAGAAAGTAAAAAAACCATCCCCGAATGACACCAGAAACCCTTTACCGAAAAAGCAAAGGGGACGAAAAAAAGCGCAAACCCCATCGCCCCCCGGGAGATTACTTTAAAGACGGGGCCTTTTCCCGGAGGACACGACTTCCGTCGAAAAAATAAGGTGGTGGGGGAGGTAAAGCAGCGGGCCCCCCCTCCAGGGGGAAAAGGCCCGCTAGAAATGGGCGGGGGAAAAAAAGGGAAATATCCTCGCGCTAGGGTTTTATGTACACGAGAACAAAAACCCAATTTTGGGGCCCCCCCTGATGATTAATGGCATTTTTGGGCGGGGATCTCTCTGAAAGAACAGAGACAAACTTTCCCCTTTAAAAAAAAAAAATAGGGGGAATACCTGGTTACCGGTTTCCGAAGGAGGGGGGCCCGCTGGGGAAAGCACTCCCTTTTGGGGGTGTTTTTAAAGCCCGGGGGGATCTAAAAGGGACGGAAAAGCCCTTAAAACGGGTCACATTGTATGGAGCGGTGAACACCGCCCCCTTTAAGGGTCCCAAATTTTTTGGGGGAAAATCCCTGGAGCCGACCCTCCTTTTGACCGGGGGCTCAGGGGTTTGTAGTCTGCTAAAAGTGTAAAGGTTATGGCCACGTAGTTAAATATTGCTGGAAGGACACACCCGGGGTGCGGCTGTGAGGAGCTCACCAGGCAAAAGGACTCCCCCTGCAAGAAACTAGGGGAAAGGACAACGACAACGGGGACGCCGCCACCATCGTAAAGAGGTGCGTCAGGTGCGAGGGGGAAAAGTGTGCGGCCTGGCACCGAAACCTGCCCCCAACAAACCGCCACAAACACCCCCCCCACCTCCCCCAAACCGTCCCCATCGCCCGCCGGGAGTGGCGATGCCCAGCCCGGGCCACACAAAAACCCACCCAGGGCCCCGGGGGACTTTCACCAACCCACAAAAATTCCCGAAACCCTGGGGGGGAATTCCCACCCTAGGAAAAAAAGTGCCACAGGAAAAAACTTTGGGGGAAAAAGACATGGATACGGCCAAAGGAAAATAAAAACATCAGGCAAGAGATTGCTGAAATGAAAAAAAAGCATCAGGCAAAAGATTGCTGAATTAAAAAAAATGATAATGGAGAAAAAAGTGATCGTGAGACAGGGAAATTGTGCTTTCTGTGATTTTTAGTGATGTTGAAAATACAAATGAGGTCTCTGATTTTATTATTACGGACGAAAAAAGGTGAGGGGTTAGACAGGGAAAATGTGCGTTTTTGATGATGTTAGGAGTTGAAAATCCCTTTTAGGTTCTGAAATTATTTTTAAACCCCAGGGGTTTTTGATGATTTTTGGGCGATTTTAGGGGATTTTTTAAAAATCGAATGGGGTCTCTGATTTTATTGAAACGCACGACGGGCCTCTAAAAACCCAGGGGACGACAGTGACCAAAAAAAATGACGCTGACAAAAGATGCGAAGGCAAGGGGCCGTTTCTGTGGGACTCAATCAGAAAATTTTAAAAGGGTTTAGGATTATGCGTATGTACCCAATACGGGGGAAAGCGCGCAAACAGATAAATAAAGAAAAAGATAAATCAGTATTAAAAAAAAAAAATGCCCCTAAAATTAGAGGCTCCACTCCTATACGAACACGGGAATGCAGGCCTTTTAAACTTTGTCAGTGACCCCCCTCCCGCTAATTTGGGTGCAGAAAATCAAAATGACAAAAATGTCCCGTATCAGCATTTACATATTCGAACACCCTCGGGGTTTTTTTCTCCTCTTACAATGTATACGCAAGGTTAGAAATTTTTCAGACGGGTTTTCATTTCCCCAAAATTTTCAGAATCAGGGCCCACAATTTTTTGCATGGGAAAGATTTTAATGCTAGCCCTTATACTTTGGAGATGGGAATGAAAGGGAAAATGGCGAAGAGTTCCGACATTTTGTGAACAACAGATCTATGACAGTAAAATGATCCCGAAAAGGAAAACTCACGTGGGGGGGGGGCCAGGCAAAGGGTTTATTTATAGGAAGGGATCTTGGCAGGAAAACGTCAGAAAAATGCTTGAAACAGAGCTAATCAGTGACCACTTTGAAATAGTAACAAAGATACGCTTTTAAATAAAAACCCCAGTCTCCCAAAAAAAAATGGGGTCAAAATTTTTTCCCCCTCCTTACCTTGAGAAATCACTTTAAATAAATTTATCTATGACGGTAAAATGATTACTCAGAAACAAGGGGTTTGAAAAATTTTTTCCATGGCATGAAAAACAGGGGTTTCCACTGATTCTACAACACTTTTTTCTTTTCAAAAAAAAAAACCTTTAAAAGAACAGAAAAATCACAACGCTCCAAAAAAAAACCAAGGGGAAATCGGTGACCCTACATTATTAAAAGGGAAAAAAAAGCGAGTTCAGGGTTTTTATGATATTAAAAGCAGGATAAAAACCCGTGAAAAACCCTTTATTGAATTTTTTAAAGGCTAAAAAAACCCTACGGGGAATTAAAAACTCATTTCAGAAATGAACATTTTGAACATTTCCCTAAAAAGGGCCTTAACAATAAAAACCTTTCAATGTCGGAGGTCGGGGAAAAAAAAATTATCGAATTTCATCAAACAAACTATCACCCCGCATTTCCATAGCCCTCTTATGTCCTTAGTAAATGGGCTGGAGTTCCAAAATTTAGTTTAACTTCCCACAAATATTCAGGGGTCACCCTTTGTAAATCTAAAATTGCCCCCAAATTGCCATGAGATTGGATGTTCTGATTACCAACCCCTCAACTTTGCTGAGATCATGAGTGGGGAAATGAACAATGCATGATCAAAAGGGAAAAACTTTTCCCCTCCCGGTTAGGATGGAATTTTCCTATAGTGTCCTCTTTCCTTATAGCCCAGGTAAACCTGGTAATCCCCCTTTTTTTACCATACAGGGTTTTTTGTTTACAAGGTATTTTGGGCCCCCCCCTTGGGGCAAAAGCAGTCTTTAAACCTCCCCATTTCCCAAATCAAACATTGATAAAAACCGCCAAAATTTTATGAACCTCATGGGGTTTTTGGGAAAGGTTTTAGAAAAAGGGTTTAATTTTTTAACAAAACTCAGGTTTCAGGTTTCAGGGGAAAAAAAATCTCACGAAATGTACGGATTCCTAACGGGACGTAGCAACAACATTTTCTTTGCAAGTAATTTCACACTTGCAAAAGTAAATTTTCACACTCTAATCCAGGGAAACACACTGTTTTTCTTGGGCCTTAATTTAGCTTTTGGAACCCCCCCCCTTTCAAACAGAGAATTTTTCCTAGAACCCAAAAAATAAACTTTTTTGGGATCCGGGGAAGATACTGAAAAAGGATTAAATGTATCTCTCGAACAGATCTGCAAGTGTCCTGTTTAGGGGGGTGAGGAAATTCCACTTCACAATCTTTTTAAATTGGGATGCCACAGGGAGGAGTTCTCAGCCCTATGCTGTTCCAAAGTCCCTGGGCCCAAACTGGTGGGGATTCCCCTTGGGGAAAGGTGAAAAAATTATATGCTAAAGCTGACGACATAAAGCTTTAGAGCATCTCACAAAAGAGGATGCAAATTTTCTCGACGGGAAACAATTCAAAGGCTCATGAGTGTGGATTTCATTTTCCCCTGAGAAAACAATGGCTCTAAAAACCCATGTATTCATAAAACCCCCCCCACTTTTTTTGCATAGGTAACCAGGGGGCTTGGGCATATGCCACAAGTATAAATATCTCGGGGGGAATTGGGAAAAAGTGCAGACCTGGTTTCTCTCTAAAGAAGGAATTGGGAAAAGATTGAAAACCTTTTAAAGTTTTTGTCAGAAGAGAAAACCCTGGGGTCAAGTTAAGCTCGCTAGACTATTTTTTCTTGGCTTTTATAAGGGCCCGTTGGAGACTTTCCATGCCCCTGCACTTGGGTTTCAGTGTAAGGAATAGAAAAAAGGTAGTTTGGAGGAGTGGGAAAATGAAACTATGAGGAATCCTCGGCGCCCCCAGAACAGCAAGGATAAATAAAAATGAGATCAGAATTAAACTTACCATCCTTTCGGGTAGAATAATAATTTTTTTCCAACCCCCTTTTGGGGTCAAAACCCCTGAGGGAAACCCTCGTATCTCTCAGATTTCCAAAAAAAAACTGCAACATAAAATCACGCCCAAATAGACGGGGCAAATCACACACGCGCGCCCCCTGATTTCACAAATCTCCATGAACATTATAAACTCCCCCGTTCCAATTAGTAAAATACCAAAAGGGGCGCTCCATTCCACCATGGAAGAACAACATTGATCGTGACATTAAAATGTCTACCACAGAAAAAAAAGGGTTTCTAAAAATGGTGTTGAAACAAATTGGGGCTAGAACGGTAACGGGAAAACACAGATTTTATGGGCGATGATGCATATGGGGGTTTTCGCCCACCGGGTCCGTACAGTTGGATACAAAAACTGGTTTTTGCTTTTTCTGTTTTAAAAAAAAAAGGCTTACTACAACATCAAGTTTAAAATGAGAATACAAAACGGGCCAGCACTAACAAAAACGGGCTGGAGGTATACTTTTTCGCAACGGAATTCTTAAAGTCTAGGGGCTTGGGGGTAGTTTTCTGTGACTTCAAAGTGCCCTTTTGGGCGCTAAATTCCTTTTTAAAGCAGGTTTGGGGATGAAAAAATTGTGGATTGCATTAAAACGAAAAAAAACCTAAACAACAAAGCGTAAAATTTTAACCCCTTCAATTTGTAGGTTTTTCCCTCCAAAGTTGGCATAAAGCAAGCACGACCAGTAGACAAATTGGCGGGAAAGGAAAACCTACAGCAAGGATATTGTGAACATAGATCTTGGGATGCCTCTTTCTGGGTTTTCACATATATTTAAGTTCCATAAGGAAGAAAATAGTAGACTATTAAAACTCAAAGGCCCGGGAAAACTGTACCATAAGGCAAATACGGTCGATGAGAGGCAAGCCTTTTTCCCATGGGGGGCACCGAAGGGCAAAACCCGGGCAGTGTGATTGGTTTTTCCAGAATTTGTTTCAGAATTAATGGCAACCCGCAGGTGCAAGAAGTGGGAGATGAACTAGATGTAGACGTGTAACGAAGGAAAAAAAAACGAACCCCTTGAGCAAATATATCTCGGGGAAAGTCATGTGATACGCCCTTTAAAACCACCCAACATGAGGTATAAAAAAAACTATGTGAATAATTTTTTTTCATCTGATACATTTTGGGAAAATAACTCGTACTATACCCAAATTTTCTATGTAATAACTACCGTAAGGGAAATAAAAGTTTTTTCAAACACAGTGGCAAAAGCATATGAGAGTAATAAAATTTTTTTTTTGATGTATGATTTATATTTTTTATTTTTCCTTTTACAACTACAGGGAGGTTTCCCGACTACCCGTACCCAAAGGTTTAGATATAAGTAAAACTGTAATAATGATTGCCCACGCCTGAGCAGATAGCCAGGGGGGTAAATAAACTTACTTAACTTAACTTAAGCACCAACGCGCCCCTTTCGAAAAACTCTACGGGAACCAAACCCATCGTCGGTAAAAAACCTAACGGATTTCACATAATCCAGATCCCCTGTATGGATCGTACATTGCTTTCCTAACCAAAAAACCAAACCTAACCTTAATCCTGGGGGGTTTATACACTACGATCTATATATTCCTAGCCAGGGGGCTCTGCCCTGGACCCCTGTGGTTATGTATCCCCTGGCCCCCCCCCAAGGATAAAAACCACATCCCTTTATATCGCGAAACACCGAACGTTTCTTGTTTCCCGTCTATGGTCACAATCCCTTGGTTTCTAATCATTTTTTCAGCATTTGCGGCACTGGATGGGTTCAAATGTCAGGCTGTGATAGAAACGAATGTCTATTTGTCCAGTATATCCACAAAAGGGCTTTAAAAATGACCCGGAATCGACGCAGCCCTTAAAATAAAACATTGCTCACTGGCGTTTCTCGACGTAATGGCGTTTGGGCCCTTTGTCAAATTTCGGTGTCAAAACGCGTATGCGCACACGGTTATTATACAAAATAGCATAAATATTTACCAAAAACGTAAGTAAATGAAGAACAATAAAAGGAAAAGAACGCATTACATGCATGAATTTGGGGAAAACGGAACGCTGATAATGACAAAATATTCGTTCTCACGAGCGCATAGCAATACAAGGATACTTGGTAATGGAGTTCTGCATCACATTTGTTTTGATTTCGCGAAGTAAACATGAAAGGGACTTAGAAAATGAAGGGGTGATCTTCACTCTGTCTGGCCTATATCGATTTGCACCCCTTTGCCATAGATGAAAAGTGTCTTACTTTCGTCAAGGAAAACCACATAAAATTACATAAAAGAATGCTTCAGTCTGTGGAGCAGCCTGGCAAAATAATCTACTATTTTACAATCTGTACCTTTTATTGTTTTAAATTTTCTTATTTGGATGGAATTTGGAACAAATCATAGTCTTAGACATATTTGGCAAACATTAACATTTATAAGGCCCTAGAAGTGGCTTTTCCGCAAGTATCGCAGAGAACTTACCTCAACACCGGTCCCGCAGTCACTACCCATACCAGAACTGTCAAAAACAGCTGATCACTAGAAAATGGGAATACCTAGGAAAACATATTTAAAAGGGTTTAACTTTACTGTTTTAGCAAAGTCGAGTTCCGTATATTTTAGGATTTGTAACAATACATACATACATACGTACATACATACATACGAGGGGGCTTCAAAAAATCTCGTGGGAAAAATCCATAACAAAAATGTTAGATCGGGAAACTTTTTACTTTTTCAACCGATAGAATATTGGTACCTTTCAATTTTTTTATTTAAGTGGAAACAAAAAGAAGTCGGATGGAGCAAAATCGGGGCTGTAAGGTGGAGTAGGACGATTTCCCATCAAAATTTCACGTAGCACAGCCTTGTCTCCCGAGCGCCGTGAACGGGTGCATTTTTGTGTTTAAAGGGAGAAACGCGTTGATGAAACTTTCCAGGACTTTTTTGTTTTTTTTCTCTCAAAACGCATTCATAATAAAGCAGATGTAATTTGTTTCTTGCTTCGAGGAAGTCAACCACCCAAAAATCTCCTTTACATCCAGAAGACAGTGACCGTGAACCTTCCTCTTGAACGCTCAGATTTGCTCTGAGTGGTCCATTCCCCCTCTGGGCAGCCCTTGCTTTGATTGAATATTGTCCTCGGGATCATGCTTATATAATCCCCTGTCACATTTCCTGCAGAAAGTTCAGAGTCCTCATCCACTTGTTCAACATTTCCATTGAAAGATCTACCCTCGTTGCTTTGATCTGGGCGCAACACCCCAGGGACCCATCGAGCGGAGCGCTTGCTTAGCCCCAAACTCTCAACCAGCATTGTGCGTGAAAAACCCCTTTAGAGATGTTGAGGGTGTCTGCTATGATTCAGTATTTATTCACCTCTCCATTTCAATCACGTCGCGAACAAAATCAATTTTTTCCCCCCAAAAACTGACGTTGATGGCCTGCCACTGTGGGTCTCATCTTTAATTTCGTTTCTTCCACTTCTGAACCATTTGTAGGTTGTTCATTTCTTTGAGGTTTTGTTACCGAAAAACTTGTTTCCAGATCGTCAATGATTTGTCTATTCTCCAAACCGAGTTGCACTATAAATTTAATGTTGTCTTAGCCCGATTTTGGTGGATTCCATGTTGCTTTAATGGTGCCTGACTTCCAACTGGTAGCGATGTGGTATAACCTGCATCTAAGGGTTCATGTTTGAACTGTTATAACACGTTGACACAAGATGTTCAAGTGCACTGAAAAAAAAACCTTTCCATATGATTTTAATTATGAACTTTTCCACGAACGTTTTGAAGCCCCCTCGTACACACACATACACACAGACACAAAATACGCACACACGCACACACACACACACACACACACACACACAAATAAAACCACCCACACACACATCCACCACACACACACACACAAAAAACACAAGCGCGCGCGCGCGCGCCCTATGAGTATAATATGTATATATACACAAACATACATAGACGCACATACATACATGCATACATATATAGGTATATTATATATATATTTTATTTTATAATATAATATATATATATATGATAAAAAATGAAAATAAATGTATTATATATATATATATATATATATATTATATAATATATATATATATTATATATATATATTACATTCGATGTTTATGCTATGTACTGTCAAAATGCAAGCAATGACAGCCCGATTTAATTAATTTCACACTTTCGTTGGCACAAGGAAAGTGAGAGGGTATATCATCCATGTTAACGGCGGACGGGAATTAGATTTGCTCCGAGATCAGGACTATTGATCAACCGGAGGCATAATGATAGTATGTTGTGAGGCCCTCAGGCTCCTTTCTTCTATCCCCCCTTCCTTTTTTTCCTTGACCCCCCCCACTTACTTGCCTTCCTTCTCTCTCACCCTTGCTCCTCTTCCCCTCCTCCCCCCCCCTCTCTCCTCTCTCTCTCTCTCTCCCTCCCCCCCCTCACTTACCCTTGCTGCTCTGCTCCTGCTCCCTCCCCCCCTCTCTCTCTCTCTCTCTCGTAACCCTTGCTATTCCTCTTCTTCCTCCCCTTTTCTCCCATTCATTTTCCTTTATTTCTCCTCCCCCCCCCTCTCTCTCTCTCTCACTCAACCCCAATGCTCTCCTCCTCCTCCCCTTCTCCCCCCTCACTCACCCTTGCTTCTCCCCTTTTCCTCTCTCTCTCTCTCTCTCTCTCTCTCTCCCCTCTCTCTCTCCCATACATTTTACTCCTGCTTCTCCTCTTTCTCTCCCTCTCTTTCCATTTTGTCTTGTTTTAGGTCTTTCTTCGAGGTTTCCCTCATTTAATAATCTATATAGTATTTCGCTTCAGTAAACAAGGTCTCTTATTTAACAGACCTGTCGGAAATTTTCCATGAGCTAACCTCTTGTTATTTTCTTTTATCCTCTGGGTAATAGATTGCTTCAAAGGGAAATGTAACTTGCCATTATATTAATATATATTTTCAATATGTAACAAACAAAATCACTGTTGCACAGATTATATATATATATATATATATATATATATATATATATATTTTATTATATATGTATATATATATTATATAGAAGTCCAATGAAGTCTAGCCCGGGGTCACGTCGCACGGGGTCAGGCAGCTCGGGTAAAGGTAGACCGGTCCAAGATAGTGCGGACCAGGATAGTGTGAACCAGGATAGTATAGCCCAGGGTAATACAGCCCAGGGAATGCAGCCTTTGGGTATGTAAACCTGTGGGGGGGTCTTCCACCTCATACAAAACATAGAGGAAGTTTTTCAGTTTGGGTTTGGAGCCAAGTGGCTGACCATGTAATGGCGACACACCGGCCATGGCTTTCTTCAGGTTTGAAGCAGGGGAAAAGGGTCGTCTGGGTAAACCCAAAAGGTTCGCCTGACGCACACAAGCACGCACGCATCTCACACTCCCCGCACAAGACAGAAATTAAAATTACCATTAAGAGAAACCATCACCTAACCCCGTACATTCTCCCTGTCATTTTTTTTCCTTCTCTTCCTTAATTTCTCCTTTCTGTTCATAATTCTGTTTTCATATCTTTAGCACTTATGTTCCTGGTTTTAAACTTTCCTTTATGCAGCCTATCTAAGTCTCAAAGCTTTCTTTTTGTTGTTCATCTAGGCGTTTTCCTTCTATAATGTTGCCCTGCCTTCCCTTTTACCTCCCCCTTTTTGCAATACCTTTCCCCTTTTTTATGGGACTATACTATAGATTACCTTCATAAGTACCCTCACTAGGTCTACCCTCACTATGCTAGCCTTTCTCTTGCCTATACTTTATCTCTTTCTGCCCTCATCCCAGATCTTTCCCTATCTTTCCTTTATCCAAACCCTTATTTCTATGTCTCTACTACCCTAATTGAACCCTTAACCCCTTATCCTGACCTTATCACTGGCCAACGGGAATTCGTATGATCCTGGAGGAGCCACAGCAGACGGATCGCCCGACACTTACATTCATTTACTTTATATTATTTTGTGTACACACATCTCATGTTACATAGCCGTAAACTATCTACACATGTATAGTTGAGTTTAGAATAAGATTGTGTACGTTGTTTACTTATTGATGTCGGGCATTTTAGAACCGCGGAGCTTCATGATACTGCCGCTTAGTTTTACATGTTTTTACTTTCGCGTTGTATCAGAATGCTAATGTTTTGTTATGTGAGCTCTGTTTTCGAGTTTCATTTTTTAGTCGTTCTGTTTTTAGTGATACAAGGCCAATTCATTTTTGGTTTTTTAGTTAATAATTATAAAAGTTTCGTGGCACATTTTTACTACTCTTACTCAGGACAGATTTTATGGATTTTCGTGTCTCATTATTTTAAGTTGATGATTAGTATTGTCCATTAAAAAAAAAAAACATCTTTTAGCGTTTTTATGGTACCTTTTTGATGCTCATTGTTATGCCATAAGTATTTGTATCTGCACTTTCTTTAACTTTTATTGCTTTTATATGTTATGTTTAAAACTGAAAGTGGATGTATTTTACTTTGTAATAACCATTGCCTGTTCCTGTGAAAATATTGTATTTCAAATACTTCTTGAAAAAAGTTGATGTTCACATTGTCTCTCCTCCCGCCTATATAAGGGGACCATTTTGGCTACATAAAGTGTGTCAAGTCGAACGGGTGTTTGTGTGCTACTCCCCATGGATCCTAAAGGGTTTTGCCGACGGAATGGAACGAGAAAGGTTGTATCTGAGCCTTATTCTTGCCAGTGGTGAAGCTGGGTATGCTAATTACAGATTTTTAAATGGCAGTGATATTTATATAAGTACCTATACTGCTTCCTCAGACAGTCCATCCTTCTCATGAGGGGATTTTTATTTCACTTTTGTTTTTTGTTTGTTTGTTTGTTTTTGGAATTAACAGGGCCCACCTATCCTGGCCCTTATGCCTTTTATCCCGCTCCACGGGGCATCACCACTTTGACGGCGTGACAAAAGGGCTCCGCCCACGGATACCTTACAATGTTCCTTAAATACCAATATTACCATGATTCTCCTCCCCATTTTGAAAAATCCTCATGAGCCGGAAAGCAGGAGATTGCCCGTGATGTGACGGGAAAATGAACTGGAGGACTGGATATGTGATCGGCACTTAAGAAGAGAGCAACATAAGAGGAATGTGGAACTAATGGTTAAGCTCAATGTTCCAGTGTTGTATGAAAATGTCATTGGAGTAAGAGGGAGATATATCTTACTGGCAGGAAGCATCATCGCATTACTAGGAACAGGAAACTGGAACAAATCCACAGTTGGGAATATCTTTCCGCTCATAGCAGATAAGGAAGATAGATTAAGTGTGAGAGCAGTAGTTAGTATTTGGACATCTTACGTAAGTTGTTTTGGCTGCAAGAAATTAGTCAGTCATAAAGGTGTTTGACCAAATTCATCATTATAGTTTAAGCACTGCTTTTTAATCCGTGCTAGGCAGCATTCTTCCGTGAGATCGGGCCGCCGCATTAACACTCAACCTTTACTACTTACAGAGCTGCAAACATGATCATTAGCCGCACAAAAAACCTGTTCCTTCTTCTGCTTCTGTGGGGTAAGTAGATTTCAGTTCACTGCCCGCTGAAGTATTACTTATGTTATCATCATTATCATTATCATTATTATCATTATCATTATTATCTTTATCATCAGCCTTATCATTGTTACCATT
Source organism: Penaeus monodon (assembly GCF_015228065.2). Taxonomy (NCBI): domain Eukaryota; kingdom Metazoa; phylum Arthropoda; class Malacostraca; order Decapoda; family Penaeidae; genus Penaeus; species Penaeus monodon. Next base: position 32,623,102 of record NC_051401.1, on the reverse strand, counting down.
AACATTATTGTAATACTTATCACCAGTATAGTTATTATCATTATCAGTATTATCATTATCATTATCATAATCATCATTATTATTATTACTGTTATTAACAATATTATTGTAATTATCATCATAATTATCATTACTATTAACATTAGTAGTACTATTAATATGATACATTATAATCATCATCGTTACCATTATCACTATCATTATCATCATCACCGCTATGATGCTGATGAGTGTTATTATCATTATCATCATTATATTATCACTTTTATCATTACCATTATTGTTATTATGACTATTTTCATTGTGATTATCATTGTCATCATCATCATTATCCTTATTTTTATTATTATTAATTATCATTATCATCATCATCATTATCATTATTTTTATTATTATTATCATTATCATTATTATTATTATTATTATTATTATTATTAGTAGTAGTAGTAGTAGTAGTAGCAGTAGTAGTAGATAGTAGTGGTATTACTATAATTATATTCATTATTATCATTACTGTTATTATGAGCATAACCAACGTTATCATTATCATTTTTGTATATATTATTATTATGATTATTATTTTCATCATCATCATCATCATCATGACTATTATTATTAACATTACTATTATTATTATATTATTATCGTTAATTATTACCATCATCGTTATTAATAATATTATGATCATTATTATCGTTATCATTATTATTACCATTACTATTATCATCATCATCATAATTATTATCATCATTATTACTGTCATTATTATCTTCATTATTATTTTCATCATCAGTATCATTATCATCCTTATTATTATTGTTACTTCTAGTAGTATCATTCTTATTATTATTATCATCATTGATATAATCATCATAATTATCATCAGTAGAAACATCATCATTATCATCACTGTTATCATTATAATCATTATTACCATTATAATTATTGTCACCATCACTATCTTTACCTTTATTTTTATCATAATTATTAACATATTTTATATTTATTATCATTGTCGTCATATTATTATCATCATTATTATCACTATTATTATTATTACCATTATTATTACCATAACTGTTATTATCATTATCATTATTATTTTCAGTATTATTATCATCATCATCATCATCTTTCTTATTATTATCGGTATAATCATTATCCTTCTTGTCATTATTAGTATCATCCTCTTTATTATTACCATCACAATCATTATTATCATTATTGATATTATTACTATCATCTTTATTACTAACATTTTTATGTTTACTATTATCATCATCACGATTATTATCACCATTCTTCTCATTATTGTCATCATAATTATTATCACTTTATCCTCATTATCAATATCATCATTGTCATTCATATGCACACATTATTGTCATCATTATCATCCTCACATTATTAATATCATTATTTTTATTATTATAACTGTAATCGTTACCATCATCATCCTCACAATTATTAGTATTATGTTTTATTGTCAATATCGTTATCACTGTTGTTATCATATTACTATTTTTTCATGAGATGGTTAGTTGTTAATGTATTCGTTACTTTTATTATTGTCACCACTATTGTTGTTCTTAATGCAATTGCTACTATTAGTGGTATTAAGGCAGTTAATGTAATTACCATTATTGTCTTGTTATCACTAAATCTGTTACTACTGATAGTTCATGTTATTTCGATGCTATTATTTTTTGTTATCATTGTCCTTATTATACTAATTATCATTATCAATTATCATTATCATTTTGATGATGATCATCATAGTTCTTTTTGTTGCCATTATTAATATTCTGATCAATGGTATTGGTAATGAAGTTACTATTACCATTATTTTTTTCTTTTATGAGTCTTCAACTCAACGTTATCTTTTTTTTTCTCAAAGCTTCGCTCACTCAATTTACCTCTGATAAAGATCCGCCATGATGTATTTTGAACTGTTTCATCCCGAGCTCTATTATTTGTAATCATCGTGTTCGTCGTTTATTTATTTAATTTTCTATTTACTGATTTTTTTTTTTTTTTTTTGTTAGTCCTTTCTGACGTGCTGTTTCTTCTTCTCCCTCTCTCGCAGTGACGGATCTAGGGGTTGGGGGAGAGGGGTCAGAGCAACAGAAGGCACGATATGCAGACATATGTGGAAAATGTTATGTATGCGCATTTGATTTTCGGGATTTTTCGAAAATCATTAAATCGTACTTCATAATGATGCGATGTTTAAGGCGAGGTGCCAAAGTTTGCTTCAGAATATATACTAAAAGGCTAAAAATGCTAAAACTCTCCCGGCATATGAATTCAACATTGTCAAATAAAAGACAAGAAAATAAATAATTCTGCAGAATTCGTATCTTTCCTTTTTCCATTGTATTATAATTCAGAGAGTATATTTGTTATGACTTGGTACCGTCCAAATATATAACAAGCAAATAAATTCGGAAATAGAAATACAAATAGGTTTCCAGTAATTGTCTGTGACATTTGGTTTTCCTTCATCCGTTACTGGCTAGAAATCTGCAGGAAGGCGTTTGTGGGGCGAAAAATATTTTTCTTGATGAAAGCGCCACCATATCTAGAATCTAAGAGTAGTAGGCTAAGTAGTGCAGAAACTGTTATCTCAAGCCGTGGGGGAGCAAGATCAAGCAAGGGCAATGAGAGAGAGAGAGAGAGAGAGAGAGAGAGAGAGAGAGAGAGAGAGAGAGAGAGAGAGAGAGAGAGAGAGAGAGAGAGAGAGAGAGAGAGGGGGGGGGGGATTATTTTAAGTTGTGGGATTAAAATAAAATATTTAAGATGTTTAGGGAGGGAGAGAGAGAGTTTTTTTACCTTGAGAGTGAAGACTAGTTCTCCACCAAATATATCGATGTCATGTAGGCCTACTCGCATCAATACTATAATAGTTCCATAAAACAAAGCTTATGGAAGATTTTTGTACATTATGACACCGACTGTTGTTGATGAAACAGCAAAAGCCTAAAAAATTATGAATCACTTACAGCGGCCGTCGTTATATTAATAAGGTTGCATTATTATACTGCGATACATATCTATATCAGGGCGGTTGTCACTAATAATCTTCCCAACTATACAAAACATTACTTGGGCTGCCAAGTATCGCTAAACATTATTTTGCACTTTTGCAACTCTTTGATGACCGCCCCCCCACCCTCTCTCTCTCTCTCTCTATCTATCCATCTATCTGTGTGTGTGTGTGTGTGTGTGTGTATGTGTGTGTGTGTGTGTGTGTGTGTGTGTGTGTGTGTGTGTGTGTGTGTGTGTGTGTGTGTGTGAGTGAGAGAGAGAGAGAGAGAGAGAGAGAGAGTTTTTTTTTTCGAAGTATGGTGAAATTGTTTCTCCAAACTCATGAGTGTAGCCTTAATGGTAATAAATGCATGTATTTGTATGCAGTAGCCACTCGTGCTCCACATTATCGATGCCCTGGTGAGTCTTACCGGTATACTTTTTCTGTAATGATTAACTTTCGCTACAGGGTTTCTTTTTGCAGATATTGCTTTTGTGAGGCAGATTTGATTCCACACCAGCGTTTACCAGGACGGGAAGGGGTACAGGGAGTGGTCACTCCCCTGAGATTTTTCTTTAAGCCGATTTTTTTGTTTATTTATCCTTGGAAATTCCTTCATTTGATTTCAGCCTGTGGTTATGCTGATTCTCCGCCTTTCGATGAATTATCTCCAGTACCATTTACATTCATTAATATATGTAGGATTTGTGAAACGGTTTTACTTTGATGAAATTATAATTCACATGCTAGAAGGCATCATATAGGGTGTGCAAAATCTGTTATCTATAAGAACATGTAGATTATATCTGTCTGATTATGAACCCTCTATCCAAGTGCAACTTTGGATAGAGAGAGAGAGAGAGAGAGAGAGAGAGAGAGAGAGAGAGAGAGAGAGAGAGAGAGAGAGAGAGAGAGAGAGAGAGAGAAAGAGAGAGAGAGAGAGAGAGAGAGAGAGAGAGAGAGAGAGAGAGAGAGAGAGAGAGAGAGAGAAATCTGCGGGTTAAATTCCCTTGGTGTCATGGGCAACATCTAATCACAGAACTAGTTGGGAGGAACAAAATTAAAGGCTAAATGTAATGCCATGATCTGGAGGCATCAGAACAAATCACCATGAATTCTTTCAAAGAAAGAAAAGAACTCAGGTGGAAGTAAAGTTAGCATTACATTTTCGAGTGGCCGAGACAAGAAAATTAAGGTAGCAATAATTGGTTTCCCAGTTTCATATTGGTTGGATGTGATTACCTCTCACGGTCAATGAACAGAGTTCCCTGCTTACAAAAGGATATACCTCAACCAAACAAGTCTTGATCATAAGGGGCTCTGACTAACCCCCTTAACTTAGGAACTTGGAACACAGCCCCAGAAACTATGCAGCTCAGCTATTTGATGCTTCAAGTGCCAGACGGGCATTATTATCCAAACTGTAAATCCAGACACAAATTACAGCATTTACAGCAAGCAAATACAACGCAAAAAATTGTATGAGGTCCGTGAAGACCTTACACCCAACTGTTCAGCCCTGCTGAAAAGCATTATGCATCATTCCTTTTCTTCTCCTTGCGGCCGCAGTGACATCTCTCCAGATCTCTCTCCAACACTTAGTACCACAACAGAGCTCCCGCGTGAGCTGTCACCAATGAGACCATGCTTTTTCTCGGATTCCTTTTTCCCATGGAACAAATTAAGCAGCTTTTTACATG
>NC_051401.1:32604624-32618274 GCF_015228065.2 Penaeus monodon | reverse complement strand
AAAGATTCAACATTCTCAACCAAAGACGTATTATTTTTTCTCCCCCATAACACTGAAAAATGTATTGGGGGGGAATTGTGACATAGAGGGTCTTAAAATTTTCCTTAGGGAGACTAATATTTAAATAAATTTAATTATGCATAATGTTTACCAATGATTTTATGCACTTAGAGCAAAAATATTTAGCTTTGTTTTTTTAATCTATTATTTTATTTGAAAAATTTTTTGATAGTTTTTTTAAATTTTAAACATTTTTAATATTTCTAGTTAAAAAGGGTTTTCGCCGCTAATGCCCTTACTGTTTGACGGGGCGAAAATTTTTTAAATAATCAATCAATATCTCCCACAAAAAATTGGCTTTCGCTCGCATCGCCGACGCAGGCGCACTCAAATCATAAACAATTACATAAACAACAAAGACCGACACTAAAGACTGTTCTTGTCCCAAAAGGTTGAGCAGCCTTGACACTCTGGCTGCGGGCCTGAATCGCTTGAAAAAAAAATTTTATTTCCCCCTTTAATTTAAAATTACTCTGCAGTTTTCTTGAAAAACCGCAAGCTTAATTAAAATTCTAAAAAAATTTTCAGGCCCCATCCAATGCCCTGGAGACCTCGGGGGAGCAACCACCCACACTTTATAACTATACAAAAACGCCCTTCCGCCCCCACACACACACACTCCTCACATCCTCTATCCCGAAACTGTACCCCTTTAGCTCCCAGATGCCTTTCGGGTGTCTTCGGGCGCTTTTATAAAACTCACCCCTTTCTCGATGGGACATAAAGGGCGTTCAAACAAATGCACAAAAACAACTTCTCTTTGTAAGACCAAAAAAAAACGTCCACCTTACGACAACATTTACCTCAACACCTTGGACAGACTACAAGCACCTCTCCAAATCAGGTCCTCTTGTACCATCTTTGGTTTAACCTTTCATACCTACTTGTGATTTTCATAATCATATTGATTCAAGGCCCCCTTTGGCAAGAAGAATCTTACATTTCTTTATCGTTTAAAAGTGGGGCCCACCACGCACAAGCTGCTCTATACAAAACACTAATCAACTTCTCCTCACTTGCACTCCACAAACAGCACACCAAAAAACGCAAACTCAGTTTGTTCAGAAAAAAAGCCTGGGATGGATCATATGGAAAGTTGGGATAATTTATTAGAAATCTGACTCCACGAAAAGCTTCTTTGTTTCCCTCGAACTCGAGTGCGTGGTTTGGTTCTGTAAACAAAACCGACAAAACTCCGTGCTTGGCAACGACGGGCCGGGATAACTCGACACCATTTTTCTTTTTCCGGGCGGATGGGATTAGGAAAGCTTTTTTCTTTGCATGGGAGAAAAAGTGGATGCTTTTTTGGGCTAAACCGCATCCTTCGAAGCCCCCCCTACCCCCTTCATTTTTCATTTCCCCCTTTCCCCTATCCTTGTTTAATTTTCTTTTGCTTGTTTTGTTCTCTTTCTGTTCTTTTCGTAGTTTTTTTTGGGTTTGTTTGGTTTTATTTTTTTTGTTTTTTTTTTTTAAAATTTTTTTGTGTTTTTAATTTAAAATTTTCTTGTGTTTTTAAATTTTAATAAACAGTTTTAAATTCCCCCCTTGTTTACAGCCCTCACACCCCCTTTTTTAATTTTTCACCTCGCAAACCCACGCTTTTGTGACTGCCATAACCTCACCCTCATTTTTCCCCATTATCCTTCACCTTTCGTGGACCCAACATCCTTTATCCTTCCCTCCCATCCCCTGGTTCGGTTTCCGGGAAGTACACTTGCTGCTTACTCGTGCCAGGACCATAAATCCTTTGTCCTAAGGATTTATGCGAGCCGAGGAAAAAAAGTTTCCGGCCAGTGGTGTTAATCCATCCGTGCGTGGCGCCAGGGGCCCCCCTCTCCGTAACCCTCTGGCGAAGGGAACCATCTGCTACCAGCGGGAATCCACCCCTATTCAACCCTTCCGTGCTTAAACCCCTTTCAACGCATAGGTTGCCGAGGGTACCCTGAGCCAGGTCGGGGATCCATCCCAGCCCCCGCAGAGGGGCCCAAAAAACTGTTAACTTTTATCCCATCCCCCCCGGTTAGCCGAACCCGGGGCCGCTTTTCGCTATAGCGGGTCCCGGGCAGCGCGCCTCCCACTTCCCCGAGAACGCCGCGACCGCCCTCCGTGGGGGCGTGCGCTCAAGATCGTAGGGTACTTGTACCCTACACTCCGAGAGTTGGCCGGGACGCTCTCGACGCGCAGACTCGTGTAGCCCGAGGACACACGCACCGAACACAAAGGATTCAAGGTGGCGCCGGGCCACCCTCACCCTTTTCTTCCCTTCAAAGAACCCACTCAACATTCCCCCCTTTTTTAACCCTCATGCGGGGGGTTAGCCCCGGCTCCTTTCTTTTTTTTACTAAAATTCTTCTCCCCCCCCCCTATCCTTCCCCTATCCCCCATTCTTCATTCCCACTCTTCTTTCCAAACTTTACTTTACTATTAATGGATTTACCTTGTGTATATATTCTTTCATTATATTTCCTTTTCATTGTTTTAAGGTACGCCTCTGTCCACGTAAACCAGTGCAACTCCCCACATTTTTGCCATATAAAGGAAGTGTACACTTTGACTGTTGCGACGCTTTGTATTTCCCCTCTGGATTTACACACTTCTGAAAAAAAGGCTTTGTAGCAGCCCCCCCCGCAACCTGGGGTTCCATAGTTACCCAGGTTGGGTCACACAGGTCCCACCCATGTCCGCGCTCATTGGACAGCGGGGTCCCCTCGTTCCTCGCGCTTACACACCTAGTGTATTTTTAAACCACAACCGAAAAAAAAGATAAAAATTCCGTCTCCAGCAGAACCCACAACAGCAGCACCCCCAAGGGCTGCCCCTCCCCAGCCGACTGGGGGGCCTGCGGCTCCCCCTTGATCTCCGACTTACACCAACCCCACCTACCTGTGGGCACTCCACCCACAAAAATTCCCCCCAAAGATAAAGACACCAGTAACCTCAAATAGAAGATGGGCAAACATCCATCTTCTATACTGTACTGCCCCGTTTAGGTGTACTTATGCTGGACGTGATATTTTTCTTCATTACATAATAGTTTACTTTGAACCATATATGCCACTTATGGAGGGTTTCTCAATCAGTTCGATTTCAATGGTGACTTATTTTAGTTAGACTATAATCATGCTCTCTTGTTTCTTGTTCCAACCCACCACCCCCCGAAATTACTGGTCCACTTAAGAACGGGGATTAGTGAAAAAAGAACAAATTACTGATGTCGAATAGGCTGCAGACTCATAAAAGAAACCGCCTTTTCAGACTTTTTATTTTATATGACGAGGATCTTTAGTGTATCCGACAGGCAGAGGTTAGCCAGAAAATATTAATGACTATTGATACACTGTCAAATGTAGATTGGTTGTTGATTTAAAAAAAGCATCCCGTAACAAAGGGTTTTTAGGGGCAAACAAAACATTGAAATACAACTGACAAAAAACTGGAAAATAAAAAAATATAATATCTTAAAATGAAATCTTTAAAACAAATATAAGAATCTAATAAAGGAGCAGTGGCTATGGTTTAGCTTCTACTTCCTACTGTGCTAGACATAATGTGATGGAAACCTGAAAAGCAGACTCTGTCACTTTTAGGATCTTGGGGTGATCTCTATTTCACATCTTCACTGTGTTTGCGAAGACTTGTGGCATCCTCAGGTTACTTCAGGATAAAAGTTTCCCCGCAAGTCCACTAGGGAAAGTTGGTTGGGAACAAAGTTTGTTGGGAAATTTCCCTGGGGCACTTCCTCTTTGAAAGGGAAGAGAATAGATACCCGATAGATCGGGAATCTCCAGGGGAGGTTTTTTTTTTTTTTAAATTTTCTAAATTTTCCTTTTCTTTCTTTCTTTTTTCTTGTTTTTTTTCTTTTTCAGATCAACCAGCACTTTCCTGGATCAGGGTTTGGAAAATCTACCCCAGGGTAATTTATGTTGGTATGACTTTCATTCACTTTTCCCCTCTTCTCCACCGCATGTAAGCAAATTATTCTGTCGGGGACAATATAGTATTTTTTTTTTCGTTCTTTTTAAAACGTCTTTTAGCCATACAAAACTCTTTTTTGGCGGGTTTTAAACAACTAGCCTTTTTTTTTTAAGAAAAAATTTTTATCGAAAGGGGGAAGACCCCTTTTGGGGAACACCACCTTCCCCTTGGTTCCTGGATTCCCTTTTTCTTATAATTCTCCTTGTGGGGGGTTATATTGGGCCCGGGGCGCCAGGTCAAGGGGGGTAAGCTTTTAGTCGGGGCTGGCTTACAATGGTTCCGGGTCTGGTCACAAAACGACAAACCCGGGCGGTAAGGTGGCATCCTAACTTTTCTCTAAATCTTAATATGGTGATGTGCTCTCTTTTGTGATTTTTTTTTTCTCATTTTAAGCATTTGTCATTTTACCCTGTGGTTTTTACAGTTTGTGTTCGTGTTTTAATTCTAATGATATTTTTAGTGTTAAATGTATTTTAATGATTGTTTGCTTCTAACTTGTTTTAAGGGAAATAAATTTTAAAAAGGGGATTTCAATTTTTACCCCCATAATGCTCCCCTCAGCTTCCAGGGTAAAATTTCCCTCAAGATTTATTTAGAAATGCCGGGATTTTTGCTGACTCTGTTGTTGTTAAGAATGTAAAAGTTAAGGATAATTTAAGGGAAAACCCAAAAAAGGGTGTGCCCGGGGGTGAAACTTAGTGTAGTGGGGTTATCTAACTCAAAGGGCCGGGGTTTAAGTCTTTTTAAACTGTGACTTCTATCAAATTTAGGTCACCGTCTCCATCTCGGACATAAACCCTGCTAAAAAGTGTTGATCCCTTGAGCCTTGGTAAGTTCTGTACATTTACACTTGCTTCCTATAAAATTTGTTCACACCCCTTAAATTTCCCTTTTTTTAAAAACATAATCTTTGCTTCCCGGATAATTAAAAGTGGTGGGAGCTAATTTTTATACCAAAGGGTCGATGGTAATTCTTACTTACATATCACTACAGTGGCAGGCCATCAACGTCATTTTGTGAGGAAAACAATGCTGTTTGCAACATTATTGAAAAGGATAGATGAATAACCAATGAATCAGTACAGACACCTAAACATCTCTGTTTCTGCAATACTATTCTGGTTGGGGTTTTGGGGGCAAAGCAAGCTTTCCCCCAAAATAATCCCTAGGCTGTCGTGCCAGATCAGGAGCTAACAAGGGCAGATCTTTTAGTGGAAATTTTGAACAAGTGGGATGAGGACTCGTGACAGGGGATGATGCATGGCTCTACCAACACGATCCCGAGGAAAAATTAAATCAAACATGGCTCCCCAAGGTGGAAAGTGGCCCAGTCAAGAAAAATCTATTTTAAAGGGGAAAATCATAACCACTGTCTTCTGGGATGCAGGGGATATTGTTGGTTGACTTCCTCAAGATTAAAAAAAAAAAAAAAAGAAGTACATCTGCAAATTATGAATGCATTTTGAGAAAACTGTCCAAAAAAAAAAAAATCTTGGAAAGTTGCAACAATGCATTCTCTTCCACCACCACGAGCTAATCACAGAGATTTCCTAGTTGGTAAGAGCGTTACACTGGTTTGGAATGGGAACTGGGTCCATAATGCTGGGAATTAGTAGACTTGTACTGCCTGCTTCCAACCATGTCAGCAAGTTCTTATTTGATTAGTCAGATTGTCTCTCTGAAAACTAAAAATTTTGGAAGGGCTTTTTTGGAGTTTTTCCTGGTGATGAGGGGTCAGAAAGAATTTTTGATACCTGATCATTTAATTCATGATCTTTCAGTTTTATTTTTTTTGCACGTAAATACAGCATGAAAACCCTTTTGGTAGCTTTTTTGGTTTCAGAAAAAATTCACCAAACGGTATTTTTCAGGGTTTATAATTTTTTTTGGGGCTTCTGGTTGGGAAATTATCTTTCTGCTTTTTTTTTTTTTTTTTTTTTTTTTTTGTTTTTGTTTGTTTCCTTGCTTGCGTGTGTTAGGATGAAGGACTTTTTTGGGTTACTTTAATGATCACAGATAGCAAGGGGAAGTTTTGCCTAAAGGATATTAGGGTATTTAATATACATAAGAGAAATGGACAATTTGCTGTAGTGAGAACTTCATAGATGAAAATTTGGCAAAATCCAGATAAGGGGGGTCTTCTTAAGGGGTTCCTTTTAATTTGGTTGGAGCTGAAGCTGGGCCTTAGATGACTGGTTTTCCTTTGGGTTAGTCTCTTCTGAGGAAGAGGATGGAAGATATTTTTCTTATTATTTTTGGGGTCATTATGTTTGGGAAGTCTTCCCTTTCCCCAATTTTTAAGTAGCTCATCCCTCAGACCAACCTTTTTTTAGCTTTTAAAAACGGGTTGACCCCGGGCTTAGCCCTTCACGCCCTTTTGGGTTTACCTTGGCTGCTGAGGGGGCTCTACAGCAGCCTACGGCCTAAGAAAACAGAACAAAACAACCGTCAAATCTATCTCTAAGCTTTTAAAACAAGTTTATGAATCTGGAACAGCTTACGTCCAGAAGCGACAGATCGTGGCTTCATAGATAATCCCCCTTTCTTTCTAATTTTGATGGATTAAAATGTTGGGCCAAAAACTAAACCCCCCCAGGTTGGGGCGTCGCTGAGTTTTGGGAAAGGGTTTTTCCCCCACTTTTTAGTTCCAGAGGGGGGAAGTGCACGGAGGAACCGGGGCAGCAGTATTATTGCCCCGTTGTCGGTGGAAACTATAAAAACCTTAACAAGAGGATGCTTGGGAAGGAAACCCTTTCGGCAGCTGGTGTTTTTTTTCTTCTTCTTCTTCTCCTTCCGCTCGCTATCCAATCCGTCAGATATCCGGCCACCCGTAAAATATTTATCTTTTTTAAAATGAAAATTTAAAACGTGTCAATGGGGACGAGGGTTAACTCTCGTGGCCGATAATCTCCTTAATAACTAGGGTCATGGCCCCGAGACGGCAGCGGGGGGTGGTCAGCCCCAGGCTAGGGACTTCGTTTCTACAAGGCCTCATCTCAGCAAAAACTAACTGGCCCAGCTCAGATGAAAAGCCCGGGGTTGGAAAAAAGCTGCTTTTTTTGTTCCAGGGGAAAGGGAATCCGGGAAAAAGCGGGTCTCTTTGGGTGACAGCTCACGGGGGAGCTCTTTTTGTGGTATTTAAAGTTTTTGGGAGAGATTCTTGAGAGTGTCCCCGGCGGCCGAAAGGAGAAAAAAGGGAAGATGCATATGCTTTTCAGGGGGGCTAAACCAGTTGGGTTTAAGGTCTTCACGGACCCCCATAAAAAATTTTTTGCGTTGTTTTTTGCTTGCTGTAAAGCTGAAAATTTTTTCTGGTTTTACAGTTTGGATAATAATGCCCGTCGGGCACTTGAAACTCAAAAAGCTGAGCTGCATGTTTTTTTGGGGGTGGTTCCAAATTTTCCCAAGTTTTAAAGGGGGGTTTTCAAAAGCCCCCCTTTTGATCAAAAACCCTTTTTTGGTTTAGGGATTCCCTTTTTTAAGCAAAGGGGGTCTTTCATTGCCCCCTGAAGGTTAAACACTCCAACCAATATGAAACTGGGGAAACCAATTTTTGCCCACCCCTTTTTTTCTTGTCTCGGGCCCTCGAAAAGTAAAGCTAACTTTACTTCCACCAAAAAAAACCCAAACCCGGGAAAACCCCCCCCCCAAAAAAAAACCCCCAATTTTCCCTTTTTTTTTTTAAAAAATTCTTGGATTTGTTTTGCCCCGACACCAAAAATTTACCCCAATTTTTTTCCCCCCCTTTTCTGTGTAAATTTCCCATCACAAAATTCCCGCAATTTCTCTCTCTTTTTCCTCCCCTCTCTCTCTTCCCCCTTTTTTTTCCCCCTCTCCTCTCCTCTCTCTTTTTTCCCCCCTTTTCTCTCTTCCCCTTTTCTCCCTTTTTTTCTCTCTCTCTTCTCTTCTTCCCCTCTCTTTTTCTTCCCCCTCCCCTCTCTCTCTCTCTCTCTTCCCCTCTCTCTCTCTCTCTTCCAAAAGTTTGCACTTTGGGTAGAGGGTTTTATAATCAGGAAAAGATATAATCACGTTTTCAAGATAACCCGATTTTGCACACCCCCATATGATGCCTCTAGCATGTGAATTTTAATTTCATTCCCAAATTAAAACCCTTTCAAAATCCCCACCTATTTTTAATGAATTAAAAGGTTTCTGGGGATAAAATTTATCGAAAGGCGGAGAATCAGCATAACCACAAGGCCCAATCAAAAAGGAATTTTTCCCAAAGGGTAAAAAAAACAAAAAAAACGGCCCTTAAAAAAAAATCCAGGGGAGTGACCATCCCTGTAAACCCCCTTCCCCCCTGGGAAAGCGTGGTGGAAAAACAAAACTGCCTCACCCAAAAACAAAATCTCAAAAAAAAACCCGGGAAGGGGAAAGTTAATCATTACAGAAAAAGTTACCGGGAAGAAATCACCCGGGCATCGATAATGTGGAGCACGAGTGGGTCCCCGCTACAAATACCTGCATTTTAAATTCCATTAAACTCACTCCTGAGTTTGGAGAAACAAATTTTCCCCCATACTTCGAAAAAAAAAAAACCCCTCCTCTTCTCCCCTCTCTCTCTCTCACTCACACACACACCCAAACCCCACACACCCCACCCCACCCACACACACACACACACACACACACACACCACACACCACCTACACACACACCACACAAAATAAAACACACACACACCACACCCCAACAGATAGATGGATAATTTGAGAGAGAAAAGGGGAGTTGGGGGGGCGGGCATCAAAGGTTTCCAAAATGCAAAAAAATGTTTAGCGAACTTGGCGCCCAATAATGTTTTGTTATTGGGAAATTATTATTGGGCAACCGCCCTATATAGATATGTACGCGTATAATATTCAACCTTTTATATAAAAACGGGCCCCTGTAAAATGTTCATAATTTTTTTTGGCTTTTGCTGTTTTTACAACCAGTCTTTTCATAATGTACAAAAATCTTTCCCTAAGGTTTTTTTTAAAAAAAACTTTATAGTATTGGCGAGTAGGCCTACATGACATCGGGGGGGTATATTTGGTTTGGGGAAATAGTCCCTTTACTCTCAAAGGGAAAAAAAATCTCTCCCCCCTCCCCCCCCTAAACACTTTAAAAATTTTATTTAAAACCCACAACTTAAATAAAACCCCCCCCCCCTCTCTCTCTCTCCCCTCTCCTTTTCTTTTCTCCCCCTTTTCTCTTCTCCCCCCTCTTTTCCTCTCTCTTCTCTCTCTCCTTTTTCTTTCTCCTTTTCTCTCTTTTCTCCTTTGCCCTTGCTTGATCTTGCCCCCCCACGGCTTTTAGATAACTTTCTGCACTACTTGCCTACTACTTCTTAGATTCTTTGATTTTGGTGGCGCTTTTAAACAAGAAAAATTTTTTTCCCCCACAAAAGCCTTCCTGCAAATTTCCCAGCCAGTAACGGATGAAAGGAAAAACCAAAAGTCACAGACAATTCTGGGGAAAACCCATTTGTATTTCTATTTCCGAATTTTTTGCTTGTTATATTTTTGGGGACGGTCCAAAGTCATAAAAATATACTCTCTGAATTATAATAAAGGGAAAAAAGGAAAAAGTACAAATTTCTGCAAATTATTTTCTTGTCTTTTATTTGAAAATTTTTGAATTCATTCCGGAGAGTTTTAGCTTTTTTAGCCTTTTAGTATTTTTTTCTGAAGCAAATTTTGGCACCCGCCTTTAAAACATCGCATCATTATGAAGTACGATTTAATTTTTTCAAAAAAATCCCAAAAATCAATGCGCTACAAACATTTTCCACTATTCTGCATATCTGCTTTGTTGCTCTGCCCCCTCCCCCCAAACCCCTAACCGTACGGGGCGAGAGAGGGAAAGAAAAAAACAGCAGCAAAAAAGGACTAAAAAAAAAAAAAAAAAAAATCAAAAATAGAAAATTAAATAAATAAACGACAAAACCGTGATTCAAATATAGAGCTGGGGATGAAACAGTTTAAAAAACATCATGGGGGCTTTTATCAAGGTAAATTGGTGAGGAACTTTTAAAAAAAAAAATAACGTTGAGTTTAAGACTCATAAAAAAAAAAAATTGGTAAAAAGTAACTTCATTACCAAAACCATTTATCAGAATATTAATAATGGCAAAAAAAAGAACTATGATGACTCATCAAAAGTAAGATAATTTATAATGATAATTGTATAAAAGGGCAAAGATAACAAAAAATAATAGCATCGAAATAAAATAAAATACATAGTAACAGATTTAGTGATAACAAGACATAAGGGAATTAATTAACTGCCCTTTAAAACCACTAAAAAGTAGCAATTGCATTAAAACAAAAATATGGGGGACAATAAAAAAAGTAAAGAATAATTAAAAACTAACCATCTCATGAAAAATAGTAAAAAATGATAACAAAAGTGATAACGATATTGACATAAAAATAAACTAAAAATTTTGGGGGATGATGAAAGGTAAAGATTACAGTTATAAAAATAAAAAAATGATATTAATATTTAGGAAATGATGACAATAAAGTTGCAATGAAAACAATGATATATTGTAAAGGGTAATGATATAATTATGATGCAAAAATGAGAAAATGGGATAATAATCGTGATGATGATAAAGTAACATAAAATGTTAGTAATAAAAATGAATAATAAAATCAATAATGATAATAATGATTGGATGGTAATAAAAGAGGGGATACTAATAATGACAAGAAGGATTGATTATACCGTAATAAAAAAGAAGTGATGATGATGATGATTAAAAAACTGAAAATAAAAATATAATGTAATAACAGTTTGGTAAAAATAATGGTAAAATTAATGTGATAAAAATGATGATAATAATATGCACAATGATAATAAATATAAAAAATTTAATAATTATGATAAAAATAAAGGTAAAAATAGTATGGTGCAAAAATTATAATGGGAAATGATTAAAAGATAACAGTGATGAAATGATGATGTTTTTCTACTGATGAAATTTTTTGATATTATATCAATGTATAATAAAAATAAGAAAGATACTACAGAAGTACAATAATAATAAGGATGATAATGATATGATGTAAAAATAATAATAAAGATATAATGACAGAATAAGATGAAATAATTTGATGAGATAAAATTAGTAAGGGTAATAATAATGATAACGATAAAAAAGATCATAAATTTTTAAAAAGATGTGGTAAATTTAACATAAAAATATAAAAATAATAGAAATGTTAATAAAATGTCTATGATGATGATGATGATGAAAATAAAATCATAAAAAATAATAAAAAAAATAAAAATAATAACATTTAATGACGATGATAAATAATTTAAATAAAAATAATGTGATGTGATACTATTAATAATAATTAAAAATAATATATACAAAAAATAATGATAACGTTGGTTATGCTCATAAAAAACGTAATGATAATAAAAATATAATTATGTAATCCCTACTAATCTACTGCTCTACTACTACTACTACACTAATAATAAAAAATAATAATAAAAATAATAATGAAAAATAATAATAATAAAATAAATGAAAATACTATAAGAAAATAATAAAATAAGAAAATTATGATGATGATAAGAAATTAATAAAAAATAAAAAAAAGGATAATGATGATATGACAATGATAATCCAATAAAAATAGTCTAATAACAATAAGGTAATATAAAAGTGTAATATAATGATATAATAAAATTAACACCATCGCATCATAGCGGGGGATATGAAAAAGAATGATAAGGGAAAGATGATGATTAAATGTATAT
Source organism: Penaeus monodon (assembly GCF_015228065.2). Classification (NCBI taxonomy): domain Eukaryota; kingdom Metazoa; phylum Arthropoda; class Malacostraca; order Decapoda; family Penaeidae; genus Penaeus; species Penaeus monodon. The sequence continues at coordinate 32,606,478 of NC_051401.1, read as the reverse complement.
TTTAAATAGTACTACTAATGTTATGTAATGAAAATTTGATGAAAATTCAATATATTTTAAAATAACAGTAATATAAAAATGAGATTAGATAATGTAATGATAACTGATAATGAAAAAAATATCTGGGGAAATTTTCAATAATTTAATGGTAAAAAATGAAAAGGGTGTGAAAAAGATAAAAATGATAATGAAATAAATAATGATAATGATGATAACATAAGAAATATTTCACGGCAGTGAACTGAAATCTACTTACCCCACGAGCAAAAAGGAACGGGTTTTTTGGGGGGCAATGATCATGTTGCAGCTCTGTAAGTAGAAAAGGGTTTGATGTAAGCGGGGGCCCATTCACGAAGAATGCCCCCTAGACGGATTAAAAAAGCAGTGTTTTAAACTATAATGATAATTGGCAACCCCTTTTAGATGCAAATTTTTTGCCCCCAAAACAACTTACTTAAGATGTCCAAATAAACTACTGCTCTCAAAATTAAACTATTTTCCCCTTATTGCTATGGCGGAAAGATTTTCCCCAACTGTGGTTTGTTCCATTTTCCGTTCCTAGAAAAGGGATGATGCTTCCCCTCCCAAAAGATTATCTCCCTCTTACCCCAATGACTTTTTTCATACAACACTGGAACTTGAGCTTAAACCTTATTTCCCCAAATTCCTTTATGTTGCTCTCTTCTTAAATGCCGTCAAATCCGTCCTCCAGTTCATTTTCCCCGTCACATCACGGGCAATCTCCTTTTCCCCGGTCAGGGGATTTTTCAAAATGGGGAGGAAAATCATGAAATATTGGTATTTAAGGGAAAACATTGAAGGTATCCGGGGGCGGGCCCTTTTTTCACGCCGTCAAAGGGGTGATGCCCGGGGAGGGGGATAAAGGCTAAGGGCCAGGATGGGGGGGGCCCGTTAAAATTTCCCAAAAAAAAAAACAAACAAAAACAAAAGTGAAATAAAAAACCCCCCATAGAAGGGTGGCTGCTGAGGGGGCAGTATAGGGACTTATATAAAAACACTGCCATTTAAAAAACTGTAAATTTCATACCCCTTCACCATGGCAAGAATAGGCCAATACAACCTTTCTCGTCCTCCCTCGGCAAACCCTTTAGGGTCCATGGGGAGTACAAAACAAACCCCGTTCCGGGGCTTTACACCTTTATGTAGCCAAAAAGGTCCCCTTATATAGGGGGGAGGGGAAAACTTGGGGCATCAACTTTTTTCAAAAAGTATTTTAAATACAAATTTTTACAGGAACAGGGAAAAGGTTTTTCAAAATAAAATCATCCCCTTTATTTTAAACATAACATATAAAACAAAAAAGTTAAAGAAAATGCAGGTACAAAAAATTTTTGGCATAAAAATGACATCAAAAAGGTACCGTAAAAAAACTAAAAGATGTTTTTTTTTTTTTAATGGCAATACAACTCAAATTAAAATATGGGCACGAAAATCCATAAAATCGTCCTGAGTAAGAGTGTAAAAATGTGCCCAAAAATTTTTTAAATTTTAATAAAAAAACGCAAAAAATGATTGGGCCCTTTTTCACTCAAAATAGAACGACTAAAATTTAAACTCAAAAAAAAAAGAACTCACATAAAAAACATTAAAATTCTGATACAAACACGATAGTAAAAAAATGAAAACAAAAGGCAGGTCGGTATCATGAAGCCCGCGGTTTAAAAAGGCCCCCAAAACAATAAGTAAAACGTACAAAACTTATTCTAAACTCAAAATATACATGTGTAGATATTTTTCGGTATGTAACATGAGATTGTGTACACAAAAAATAAAGTAAATGAATGTAAAATGTCGGGCGATCCGTCTGCTGTGGCTCCTCCAGGATCATACGAA
>NC_051401.1:32587700-32604524 GCF_015228065.2 Penaeus monodon | reverse complement strand
AACCGTTCTTAGCAGTTGAAAGCGGTCTAGACCTACGGACTATAGCCTTGCACTGCCCTTAGGGTTTACCTTGGCTGCTGAGGGGACTCTACAGCAGCCTACGGCCTAAGAGAAAACAGAACAACTACAACCAGTCAAATCTATCTCTGAAGCTTTTAACAAGGTTTAGTGAGATCTGGAAGGCAGCTTACAGTCCAGGAAGCGACAGATCGTGGCTTCAATAGATAAGTCCACCCTCTTCTTGCAGTAAGTATATTGACTGGAGTTAACAGTGTTGGTGCCAAAGACTAGAGGCCGCAGGTTGGTGCGTCGCTGAGTTGGTAGAAGGTTACACCTACTTCTAGTTGCCAGAGGAGGAATGTAGCACGGAGGAACCGGTGCAGCAGTATTATTGCCACTGTTGTCGGTGGAAACTAGTAACACCTTAGACAGAGAGGAGTGCTGTGGAAGGAACCTTTCAGGCAGCTGGGTGATTTTTTTTCTTCTTCTTCTTCTCCTTCCTGACTCGCTATCCAATCCGTCAGATAGTCCGGGGCCACCCAGTAAATATTTATCTTTATTAAGTGAAATTAATACGTGTCAAATGGTGACGAGGCTTAACTCTCGTGGCCGATAGATCGTCCTTAATAACTAGGACGTCATGCCGCCCGAGACGGCAGCTGGTGGTGGTCAGCCCCAGGCTAAGGGACTTCGTCTTCTACAAGGCACTCATCTCAGCAGAATACTAACTGGCCCAGCTCAGATGCAAAGACAAGGGTGAGAAGAAAAAGCTGCTTAATTTGTTCCATGGGAAAAAGGAATCCGAGAAAAAGCATGGTCTCATTGGTGACAGCTCACGCGGGAGCTCTGTTGTGGTACTAAGTGTTGGAGAGAGATCTGGAGAGATGTCACTGCGGCCGCAAGGAGAAGAAAAGGAATGATGCATAATGCTTTTCAGCAGGGCTGAACAGTTGGGTGTAAGGTCTTCACGGACCTCATACAATTTTTTGCGTTGTATTTGCTTGCTGTAAATGCTGTATTTGTGTCTGGATTTACAGTTTGGATAATAATGCCCGTCTGGCACTTGAAGCATCAAATAGCTGAGCTGCATAGTTTCTGGGGCTGTGTTCCAAGTTCCTAAGTTAAGGGGGTTAGTCAGAGCCCCTTATGATCAAGACTTGTTTGGTTGAGGTATATCCTTTTGTAAGCAGGGAACTCTGTTCATTGACCGTGAGAGGTAATCACATCCAACCAATATGAAACTGGAAACCAATTATGCTACCTTAATTTTCTTGTCTCGGCCACTCGAAAATGTAATGCTAACTTTACTTCCACCTGAGTTCTTTTCTTTCTTTGAAAGAATTCATGGTGATTTGTTCTGATGCCTCCAGATCATGGCATTACATTTAGCCTTTAATTTTGTTCCTCCCAACTAGTTCTGTGATTAGATGTTGCCCATGACACCAAGGGAATTTAACCCGCAGATTTCTCTCTCTCTCTCTCTCTCTCTCTCTCTCTCTCTCTCTCTCTCTCTCTCTCTCTCTCTTTCTCTCCTCTCTCTCTCTCTCTCTCCTCTCTCTCTCTCTCTCTCTCTCTCTCTCTCTCTCATCTCTCTCTCTCTCTCCTCTCTCTCTCTATCCAAAGTTGCACTTGGATAGAGGGTTCATAATCAGACAGATATAATCTACATGTTCTTATAGATAACAGATTTTGCACACCCTATATGATGCCTTCTAGCATGTGAATTATAATTTCATCAAAGTAAAACCGTTTCACAAATCCTACATATTTAATGAATGTAAATGGTACTGGAGATAATTCATCGAAAGGCGAGAATCAGCATAACCACAGGCTGAAATCAATGAAGGAATTTCCAAGGATAAATAAACAAAAAAAATCGGCTTAAAGAAAAATCTCAGGGGAGTGACCACTCCCTGTACCCCTTCCCGTCCTGGTAAACGCTGGTGTGGAATCAAATCTGCCTCACAAAAGCAATATCTGCAAAAAGAAACCCTGTAGCGAAAGTTAATCATTACAGAAAAGTATACCGGTAAGACTCACCAGGGCATCGATAATGTGGAGCACGAGTGGCTACTGCATACAAATACATGCATTTATTACCATTAAGGCTACACTCATGAGTTTGGAGAAACAATTTCACCATACTTCGAAAAAAAAACTCTCTCTCTCTCTCTCTCTCTCTCTCTCACTCACACACACACACACACACACACACACACACACACACACACACACACACACACACACACACACACACACATACACACACACACACACACACACACAGATAGATGGATAGATAGAGAGAGAGAGAGAGAGGGTGGGGGGGCGGTCATCAAAGAGTTGCAAAAGTGCAAAATAATGTTTAGCGATACTTGGCAGCCCAAGTAATGTTTTGTATAGTTGGAAGATTATTAGTGACAACCGCCCTGATATAGATATGTATCGCAGTTATAATAATGCAACCTTATTAATATAACGACGGCCGCTGTAAGTGATTCATAATTTTTTAGCTTTTGCTGTTTCATCAACAACAGTCGGTGTCATAATGTACAAAAATCTTCATAAGCTTTGTTTTATGGAACTATTATAGTATTGATGCGAGTAGGCCTACATGACATCGATATATTTGGTGGAGAACTAGTCTTCACTCTCAAGGTAAAAAAACTCTCTCTCTCCCTCCCTAAACATCTTAAATATTTTATTTAATCCCACAACTTAAAATAATCCCCCCCCCCCTCTCTCTCTCTCTCTCTCTCCTCTCTCTCTCTCCTCTCTCTCTCTCTCTCTCTCTCATCTCTCTCTCTTCTCTCTCTCTCTCTCTCTCTCTCATTGCCCTTGCTTGATCTTGCTCCCCCACGGCTTGAGATAACAGTTTTCTGCACTACTTAGCCTACTACTCTTAGATTCTAGATATGGTGGCGCTTTCATCCAAGAAAAATATTTTTCGCCCCACAAACGCCTTCCTGCAGATTTCTAGCCAGTAACGGATGAAGGAAACCAAAGGGTCACAGACAATTACTGGAAACCTATTTGTATTTCTATTTCCGAATTTATTTGCTTGTTATATATTTGGACGGTACCAAGTCATAACAAATATACTCTCTGAATTATAATACCAATGGAAAAAGGAAAGATACGAATTCTGCAGAATTATTTATTTTCTTGTCTTTTATTTGACAATGTTGAATTCATATGCCGGGAGGTTTTAGCATTTTTAGCCTTTAGTATATATTCTGAAGCAAACTTTGGCACCTCGCCTTAAACATCGCATCATTATGAAGTACGATTTAATGATTTTCGAAAAATCCCGAAAAACAAATGCGCATACATAACATTTTCCACATATTGTCGGAATATCGTGCCTTCTGTTGCTCTCACCCCCCTCCCCCAACCCCTAGATCCGTCACTGCGAGAGAGGGAGAAGAAGAAACAGCACCTCAGAAAGGACAAACAAAAAAAAAAAAAAAAAAAAAAGAAATAGAAAATTAAAAATAAACGACGAACACGATGATTACAAATAATAGAGCTCGGGATGAAACAGTTCAAAATACATCATGGCGGATCTTTATCAGAGGTAAATTGAGTGAGCGAAGCTTTGAGAAAAAAAAAGATAACGTTGAGTTGAAGACTCATAAAAGAAAAAAATAATGGTAATAGTAACTTCATTACCAATACCATTGATCAGAATATTTAAAAATGGCAACAAAAAGAACTATGATGATCATCATCAAAATGATAATGATAAATTTATAATGATAATTAGTATAATAAGGACAATGATAACAAAAAATAATAGCATCGAAATAACATGAACTATCAGTAGTAAAGATTTAGTGATAACAAGACAATAATGGTAATTACATTAACTGCCTTAATACCACTAATAGTAGCAATTGCATTAAGAACAACAATAGTGGTGACAATAATAAAAGTAACGAATACATTAACAACTAACCATCTCATGAAAAAATAGTAATATGATAACAACAGTGATAACGATATTGACAATAAAACATAATACTAATAATTGTGAGGATGATGATGGTAACGATTACAGTTATAATAATAAAAATAATGATATTAATAATGTGAGGATGATAATGATTGACAATAATGTGTGCATATGAATGACAATGATGATATTGATAATGAGGATAAAGTGATAATATTATGATGACAATAATGAGAAGAATGGTGATAATAATCGTGATGATGATAATAGTAAACATAAAATGTTTAGTAATAAAGATGATAGTAATAATATCAATAATGATAATAATGATTGTGATGGTAATAATAAAGAGGATGATACTAATAATGACAAGAAGGATAATGATTATACCGATAATAATAAGAAAGATGATGATGATGATGATAATAATACTGAAAATAATAAAGAAAATGATAATAACAGTTATGGTAATAATAATGGTAATAATAATAATAGTGATAATAATGATGATAATAATATGACGACAATGATAATAAATAAAATATGTTAATAATTATGATAAAAATAAAGGTAAAGATAGTGATGGTGACAATAATTATAATGGTAAAAATGATTATAATGATAACAGTGATGATAATGATGATGTTTCTACTGATGATAATTATGATGATTATATCAATGATGATAATAATAATAGAATGATACTACTAGAAGTAACAATAATAATAAGGATTTATAATGATACTGATGATGAAAATAATAATGAAGATAATAATGACAGTAATAATGATGATATAATTATGATGATGATGATAATAGTAATGGTAATAATAATGATAACGATAATAATGATCATAATATTATTAATAACGATGATGGTAATAATTAACGATAATAATATAAAAATAATAGAAATGTTAAAAATAAAAGTCATGATGATGATGATGATGATGAAAATAATAATCATAATAATAATAATAATAAAATAATAATAAAAACAATATTAATGACGATGATAATATAATTATGAATATTATGAATAATAATAATGATGATGATGATACTAGTAATAATAATTATAATAATAATATATACAAAAATGATAATGATAACGTTGGTTATGCTCATAATAACAGTAATGATAATAATGAATATAATTATAGTAATACCACTACTATCTACTACTACTGCTACTACTACTACTACTACTACTAATAATAATAATAATAATAATAATAAAAATGATAATAATAATAATAACAATAATGATAATACTAATAATGATAATAATAATAAAAATAATGATAATGATGATGATGATATGATAATTAATAATAATAAAAATAAGGATAATGATGATGATGACAATGATAATCACAATGAAAATAGTCATAATAACATAATGGTAATGATAAAATGATAATATAATGATGATAATGATAATGTATCATATTAATAGTACTACTAATGTTAATAGTAATGATAATTATGATGATAATTACAATAATATTGTTAATAACAGTAATAATAATAATGATGATTATGATAATGATAATGATAATACTGATAATGATAATAACTATACTGGTGATAAGTATTACAAAAATGTTAATGGTAACAATGATAAGGCTGATGATAAAGATAATAATGATAATGATAATAATGATAATGATAATGATGATAACATAAGTAATACTTCAGCGGGCAGTGAACTGAAATCTACTTACCCCACAGAAGCAGAAGAAGGAACAGGTTTTTTGTGGCGGCTAATGATCATGTTTGCAGCTCTGTAAGTAGTAAAGGTTGAGTGTTAATGCGGCGGCCCGATCTCACGGAAGAATGCTGCCTAGCACGGATTAAAAAGCAGTGCTTAAACTATAATGATGAATTTGGTCAAACACCTTTATGACTGACTAATTTCTTGCAGCCAAAACAACTTACGTAAGATGTCCAAATACTAACTACTGCTCTCACACTTAATCTATCTTCCTTATCTGCTATGAGCGGAAAGATATTCCCAACTGTGGATTTGTTCCAGTTTCCTGTTCCTAGTAATGCGATGATGCTTCCTGCCAGTAAGATATATCTCCCTCTTACTCCAAAGACATTTTCATACAACACTGGAACATTGAGCTTAACCATTAGTTCCACATTCCTCTTATGTTGCTCTCTTCTTAAGTGCCGATCACATATCCAGTCCTCCAGTTCATTTTCCCGTCACATCACGGGCAATCTCCTGCTTTCCGGCTCATGAGGATTTTTCAAAATGGGGAGGAGAATCATGGTAATATTGGTATTTAAGGAACATTGTAAGGTATCCGTGGGCGGAGCCCTTTTGTCACGCCGTCAAAGTGGTGATCCCCCGTGGAGGGGGATAAAAGGCATAAGGGCCAGGATAGGTGGGCCCTGTTAATTCCAAAAAAAAAACAAACAAACAAAAACAAAAGTGAAATAAAAATCCCCTCATGAGAAGGATGGACTGTCTGAGGAAGCAGTATAGGTACTTATATAAATATCACTGCCATTTAAAAATCTGTAATTAGCATACCCAGCTTCACCACTGGCAAGAATAAGGCTCAGATACAACCTTTCTCGTTCCATTCCGTCGGCAAATCACTGTAGGATCCATGGGGAGTAGCACACAAACACACGTTCGACTTGACACTCTTTATTTAGCCAAAATGGCTCCCTTATATAGGCGGGAGGAGAGACAGTGTGAACATCAACTTTTTTTTCAAGAATTATTTGAAATACAATATTTTCACAGGAACAGGTAATGGTTATTACAAAGTAAAATACATCCACTTTCAGTTTTAAAAATAACATAAAAACAAAAGTTAAAGAAAGTGTAGATACAAAATACTTATGGCATAACAATGAGCATCAAAAAGGTACCATAAAAACGCTAAAAGATGTTTTTTTTTTTTTAATGGACAATACTAATCATCAACTTAAAATAATGAGACACGAAATCCATAAAATCTGTCCTGAGTAAGATAGTAAAAATGTGCCACGAAACTTTATAATTATTAACTAAAAGAACGCAAAAAATGAATTGGCCTTGTATCACTCAAAATAGAACGACTAAAATTGAAACTCAAAAAACAGAACTCACATAACAAAACATTAAAATTCTGATACAAAAACGATAGTAAAAAATGTAAAACTAAGCGGCAGGTCGGTATCATGAAGCTCCGCGGTTCTAAAAGGCCCACATCAAAAAGTAAACAACGTACACAATCTTATTCTAAACTCAACTATACATGTGTAGATAGTTTTACGGCTATGTAACATGAGATGTGTGTACACAAAATAATATAAAGTAAATGAATGTAAGTGTCGGGCGATCCGTCTGCTGTGGCTCCTCCAGGATCATACGAATTCCCGTTGGCCAGTGATAAGGTCAGGATAAGGGGTTAAGGGTTCAATTAGGGTAGTAGAGACATAGAAATAAGGGTTTGGATAAAGGAAAGATAGGGAAAGATCTGGGATGAGGGCAGAAAGAGATAAAGTATAGGCAAGAGAAAGGCTAGCATAGTGAGGGTAGACCTAGTGAGGGTTAGCTTAGTGAGGGTAGATCTTTAGTATAGATCCCATAGAATAAAGGGAAAGAGTATTGCAAAAAAGGGGGGGGAGGTAGAAGGAAGGCTAGGGCAACAGTATATAGAAAGGGAAAACAGACCTAGATGAACAAACAAAAAGAAAGCTTTGAGACTTAGATAGGCTAGCATAAAGGAAAAGTTAAAACCAGGAACATAAGTGCTAAAGATATGAAGAACAGAATTATGAACAGAAAGGAGAAATTAAGGAAGAGAAGGAAAATAATGACAGGGAGAATGTACAGGGTTAGGTGATGGTTTCTCTTAATGGTAATTTTATTTCTGTCTTGTGCGCGAGGTGTGAGAGTGCGTGCGTGCTTGTGTGCGTCAGCGAACCATTTGGTTTACCCAGACGACCCGTTTCCCCTGCTTCAAACCTGAAGAAAGCCATGGCCGGTGGTCGCCATTACATGGTCAGCCACTTGGCTCCAAACTCCAAACTGATAAACATTCCTCTATGTTTTGTATGAGGGTGGAAGACTCCCCACAGTGGTTACATACCCTAGGCTGCATTCCCTGGGCTGTACTACCCTGGGCTATACTATCCCGGTCCACACTATCCTGGTCCGCACTATCTTGGACCGGTCTACACTATCCCGAGCTGCCTGACCCCGTGCGACGTGACCCCGGGCTAGACTTCATTGGACTTCTATATAATATATATATACATATATATATATATATATATATATATATATATATATATATATATATATATATATCTGTGCAACAGTGAATTTTGTTTGTTACATATTGAAAATATATTGAATATAATGGCAAGTTTACTATTTCCCTTTGAAGCAATCTATTACCCAGAGGATAAAAGAAATAACAAGAGGTTAGCTCATGGTAATTTCCGACAAGTCTGTTAAATAAGAGACCTTGTTTACTGAACGAAATACTATATAAATTATTAAATGAGCGGAAACCTCGAAGAAAGAACTAAAACAAGACAAAATGAAAAGAGAGGGAGAGAAGGAGGAGAAGCAGGAGTAAATATGTGTATGCGAGAGACACAGAGAGAAGAGAGAGAGAGAGAGAGAGAGAGAGAGGGGAGAGAGAAGCAAGGTGAGTGCAGTGGGAGAGAGGGGAGGAGGAGGAAGGCAGTAAGGGTGAGTGAGAGAGAGAGAGAGGGGGGGGGAGGAGAATAAAGGTAAATGAATGGGGAAAAGAGGGGAGGAAGAAGAGAATAGCAAGGGTTACGAGAGAGAGAGAGGAGAGGGGGGGGAGGGGAGCAGGAGCAGAGCAGCAAGGGTAAGTGAGAGGGAGTGGGAGGGAGGAGAGAGAGAGAAAAGAGAGGGGGGGGGGGAGAGGGAAGAGGAGCAAGGGTGAGAGAGAAGGAAGCAAGTAAGTGGGGGGGTCAAGGAAAAAAAAAGGAAGGGGGGGATAGAAGAAAGGAGGCCTGAGGGCCTCACAACATGACTATCATTATGCCTCGGTTGATCAATAGTCCTGATCTCGGAGCAAATCTAATTCCCGTCCGCCGTTAACATGGATGATATACCCTCTCACTTTCTTGTGCAACGAAAGTGTGCAATTAATTAATCTGCTGTCATTGCTTGCACTTGACAGTACATAGCATAAACATCGAATGTAAATATATATAGTATATATATATATATTATATAATATATATATATATATATATATATATACATTTATTTTCATTTATATATACAAAATACATATATATTATATATATATATATATATATATTATATAATACCTATATATGTATGCATGTATGTATGTGCGTCTATGTATGTTTGTGTATATATACATATGTATACTCATACGCGCGCGCGCGCGCGCTTGTGTGTTTGTGTGTGTGTGTGTGTGTGTGTGTGTGTGTGTGTGTGTGTGTGTGTGTGTGTGTGTGTGTGTGTGCGTGTGTGCGTATGTGTGTCTGTGTGTATGTGTGTGTACGAGGGGGCTTCAAAACGTTCGTGGAAAAGTTCATAATTAAAAATCATATGGAAAGGTTTTTATTTCAGTGCACTTGAACATCTTGTGTCAACGTGTTATAACATGTTCAAACATGAACCCTTAGATGCAGGTTATACCACATCGCTACCAGTTGGAAGTCAGGCCACCATTCAAGCAACATGGAATCCACCAAAATCGGGGCTAAGACAAACATTAAATTTATAGTGCAACTCGGTTTGGAGAATAGACAAATCATTGACGATCTGGAACAAGTTTACGGTAACAATACCTCAAAGAAATGAACAACCTACAAATGGTTCAGAAGTGGAAGAAACGAAATTAAAGATGAGACCCACAGTGGCAGGCCATCAACGTCAGTTTGGGAGGAAAACATTGATTCTGTTCGCGACGTGATTGAAATGGAGAGGTGAATAACTACTGAATCAGTAGCAGACACCCTCAACATCTCTAAGGGTTCTTCACGCACAATTCTGGTTGAGAGTTTGGGGCTAAGCAAGCGCTCCGCTCGATGGGTCCCTGGGCTGTTGCGCCCAGATCAGAAGCAAACGAGGGTAGATCTTCAATGGAATGTTGAACAAGTGAGATGAGGATTCTGAAGCTTTTCTGCAGAGAAATGTGACAGGGGATTATATGAAGCATGATCCCGAGGACAATATTCAATCAAAGCAAGGGCTGCCCAGAGGTGGAAGTGGACCACTCAGAGCAAAATCTGAGCGTTCAAGAGGAAGGTTCACGGTCACTGTCTTCTGGGATGTAAAGGAGATTTTGCTGGTTGACTTCCTCGAGAGCAAGAAACAAATTACATCTGCTTATTATGAATGCGTTTTGAGAGAAAAAAAAAAACAAAAACGTCCTGGAAAGTTGCATCAACGCGTTCTCTTCAAACACAACAATGCACCCGTTCACGGCGCTCGGCAGACAAGAGCTGTGCTACGTGAATTTCGATGGGAAATCGTCCGACATCCACCTTACAGCCCCGATTTAGCTCCATCCGACTTCTTTTTGTTTCCAAACTTAAATAAAATAATGAAAGGTACCAATATTCCATCGGTTGAAAATTTAAAAATTTCCTGATCTAACATTTTTGTTAGGGGACTTTTTTCCACGAGATTTTTGGAAGCCCCCTCGTATGTATGTATGTACGTATGTATGTATGTATTGTTACAGTCCAAAAATATACGGAACTCGACTTTGCTAAAACAGAAAAGTTAACCTTCTAAATATGTTTTCCTAGTATTCCCTTTTTCTAGTGATCGCTTTTTGACAGTTTCTGGGTATGGGTAGTGACTGCGGGACCGGTGTTGAGGTAAGTTCTCTGCGGATACTTGCGGAAAGCCACTTCTAGGGCCTTATAAATGTTAAATGTTTTCCAAAATATGTCCCAGACTATGATTTGTTCAACTTCCATCCAAATAGAAAATTAACACAATAAAAAGGTACAGATTGTAAAAATAGTAGATTATTTTGCCAGGCTGCTCCACAGACGAAGCATTCTTTTATGTAATTTTATGTGGTTACCTTGACGAAAGTAAGACACTTTTCATCTATGGCAAAAGGTGTGCAAATCGATATAGGCCAGACAAGAGTGAAGATCACCCCTTCATTTTCTAAGTCCTTTCATGTTTTACTTCGCGAGAATCAAACAAATGTGATGCAGAAACTCATTACCAAGTAGTCCTTGTATTGCTATGCGCTCGTGAAAAACGAATATTTTGTCATTATCAGCGTCCGTTTTTCTAAAATTTTCATGCATGTAATGCGTTCTTTTCCTTTTTATTGTTCTTCATTTACTTACGTTTTGGTAAGTATTTATGCTATTTGTTAATAACCGTGTGCGCATACGCGTTTTGACAGGGGGGAAATTTGGACAGGCCAAGCGCCATTACTTTCGAGAAACGCCATGAGCAATGTTTTTTTTTAAAGGGCTGCGTCGATTCCGGGTCATTTTTAAGCCCTTTTGTGGATATACTGGACAATAGACATTCGTTTCTATCACAGCCTGACATTTGAACCCATCCAGTGGCCGCAAATGCTGAAAAAAGTGATTAGAAACCAAGCAATTGTGACCATAGACGGAAGCAAAAAAACGTTCGGTGTTTGCGATATAAAGGTATGGGGTTTTTTATCCTGGGGTCCAGGTATACATAACCACAGGGGTCCAGGGGGCAGAGCCCTGGCTAGGGAATATATAGATCGTAGTGTATAACCCCACAGGTTTAAAGGTTAGGTTGGTTTATTGGTTAGGACGCAATGTACGATCACTACAGGGGATCTGGATTATGTGAAACCCCAGTTGGGTTTTTTTTTACCGAACGATGGGTTTGGTTCCCGTAGAGTTTTTCAAAAGGGGGGCGCGTTGGTGCTTAAGTTAAGTTAAGTAATTCTTTTTACCACCCTGGCTCTCTGCTCAGGCATGGGCAATCATGATTACAGTTTTACATATATCTGACATTGTACAGTAGTCTGTAACTACTGTATTTGTACAAGGTAAAATAGAAATATAAATCTTACATCATACAAAAATTATTACTTTCATATGCTTTTTGCCACTGTGTTTAAATTTAAAACTCTTATTTGCTTACGGTAGTTATTTACATAGTAAATTTAGGGTATAGTACGAGTATATCTTCCAATGTATCAGATGAAATGAAATATTCACATAGTTCTTTATACCTCATGTTAGGTGGTCTGAAAGGCTGTATCACATGACATTCCGAGATATAGTGCTCAAGCGTTCGTTTGTTTTCTTCGTTACAAAAGTCTACATTAGATTCATCTGCACTTCTTGCACCGTGCAGTTGCCAGTACATTCTGTAACGTTTTTCTGGCAATAACCACATAAACACTGTCTGGTTTGACTTGGGTGCCACCCATAGGAAGGCTTGCCATCTCTATACTGACCGTAGTGCCTTATGGTACAGCTTTCAGGCCTTTGAGTGTTAATCAGATCTACTAGTTCTTCCTTATGAGAACTTCAATATATGTGCAACCCTAGCAAGAGGCATCCCAAGATCTATGTTCACAATATCCTTGCTGTAGGCTTCTTTCGCCAATTTGTCTACGTGGTCGTGCTTGCGTATGCCAACATGAGATGGTATCCATACAAATTGAATGTTGAAATTACGCTTTGTTGCATAGGTTATGTTACGCTTAATGCAACTCACAATTTCTTCATCGCCACCTGCTTTGAAAGAATTTAGCGTCCGAAGAGCACTTTGAGAGTCACAGAAAACTACTCCAGAGCCCCTAGACATTAAGAATTCCGTTGCGAGAAGTATACCTGCCAGCTCCGTTTGTGTAGTGCTGGCCATTTTTGTATTTAATATTAACTTGATGTTGTAGTAAGCCATTTTTGTATACAGCACAAGCACAACCAGCTTTGTATCCAGACTGTAGGGATCCGTCGGCGTAACACTCATATGCATCATCGCCCATAGAATCTGTGTGTTCCGTTACCGTGCTAGCGCAATTTGTTTCAACACCAGTTATGCACCTGTTTTTTCTGTGGTAGACATGTAAGGTGCACGATCAATGTTGAATTCTTCCATGGTGGAATGGAGCGACCTTTTGGTATTTTACTAATTGGAACATGAGTTTTATAATGTTCATGGAGATTTTGTGTATCAGAGGGGGGCGCGTGTGTGATTTGTCAGTCTACTTGCGGATTTTTGTTGCAGTTGTTTTTGGGAAATCTGAGAGATACGAGGGTTCCCTCAGATTTTTTGCCCCCAAAATATGGTGGAAATAAATATTATTCTATCAGAAATGGAGGGTATTTTAATTCTGATCTCATTTTTTACTATCCTTGCTGTTCTCGGGGCCCCCGAGGATAATCCTCATAGCTTCATTTTGCACTACCTCCAAACTACCCTTTTCTGTTTCCCTTTACACTGCAACAAGTTGCAGTGCATGGTAGTCTACAACTGACTTATAAAAGCCAAGTAAAATAGTCTAGCGAGCTTAACATTGATGCCATGTTCTCTTCTGACAAGAACTTTCAAAAGGTTTCAATCTCTCCCGATTCTCTTCTTTAGAGAGAAGACCAGGTCTGCATCATTTACATTCACCCCGAGATATTTAAAACTTGTGGCATATGTCAAGCTCCTGGTTACCTATGCGAAAAGTGGGTGGGGTTATGATACATGGGTTTAGAGCCATTGTTTTCTCAGCGGAAATGACTAATCCACACTCATGAGCCTTTGAAGTGATTCTGTCGAGAATTATTTGCATCCTCTCTTGTGATGTGCTCTGACGCATATGTCGTCAGCATAGCATATAATGGATTCACCATCCCCAAGTGGGATATCTGCCACCAGCTGGTGAATGGGGGACATTGAACAGCATAGGGCTGAGAACTCCTCCCTGTGGCACCCCAAGTTCAAAGACTGTGAAGTGGAACTTCTCACTCCCCTGAACAGGACACTTGCAGATCTGTTGGGAGAATACATTCTAACCTGTTCAGTATCTTCCCCCGGATGCCAAAGCTTACTAATGTTTAGGATAACTTCTCTGTTTGCAATGCCCAAAAGCTGATTAAGGTCAAGAAAAACAGTGTGCTTCCCTGGATTAGAGTGTGAAAAGTACTCTGCAGAGTGTGAAAAGTACTCTGAAAAGGGCAATGTGTGTGCTACGTCCCGATAGGAATCCGTACAGTCTGTGAGATAATTTTCCCTGTAACCTGTACCTGAGTCTGTTCAAAATTACCCTTTTCTAGAACTTTGCATACACATGAGGTTCATGAAATTGGTCGGTATTTATCAATTTTTGATTTGGGTATAGGGATGATTAGATGCGTGTCCAGGGGCGAGGCAGAATACCTTGTGACAAACTTAACCTGTATAGGTGCAAAAAGGGGATTAACCAGGTACCTGGGCTATAAGGCAGAGGACACTATAGGTAATTCCATCCTCAAACCCGGAGCGGAAGCTTTCCTTGATCAGTGCATTGTTCAGTTCCCACTCAGTGATCTCAGCAAAGTCTGAGCGGTCAGTATCAGAAAAATCCAATCTCAATGGCAAATTTGCGTGCAATTTTAGATTGGGCTAAGGTGATCCTGAAAATTGTGGGAAGTGAGCTCAATTTGGACACTCCAGCCCATTGACTAAGGAGCATAAGAGGGCTATGGAACTGCGGGGGGATAGTTTGTTTGAATGAAATTCGATAATTTTTTTTTCCAGACCTCCGACATTGAGGTATTTTTGTTAATGCTTTGTAGGAACTGTTCAAAGGTTCATTTTTGAAATGAGTTTTTAATTCCCGTAGGTTTTTGTTAGCCTTTAAAAAATTCAATAAGGTTGTCACGGGTATTATCCTGCTTGTAGATATCATAAAGCTCCTGAACTCGCTTTTGTTCCCTTAATAATGTAGGGTCACCGATCCACTTAGGTTTTTTGGAGCGTTGTGAGTTGCTGTTCTTGAAGGTTTTCTTTGAACAGAACCCCAAGTGTTTAGTAATCAGTGACCACTGTTGTCATGTCCATGGAAAAATTTATCAACACTTGGGTTTCTGAGTAATCATTGTACCAGTCAAGATACTTGATTTAAAGTGATGCTCAAGGTAAGGAGGGATAGAAATTTTTACCCTATTTTTTTTGGTTTGACTGAGTATTATCAACAGCGTAAACTCGTTACTATTGCAAAGTGGTCACTGATTAGCTCTGTTGCAAGCATGCTTCTGACGTTTTCATGCACAAGATCCCTCCTATTACATAATCTAGCCTGCCCCCCGCCACGTGAGTTTGCCGTCTGTAAACATATACTGTCATAGATCTGTTTTTCACAAAATGTCGGAACTCTTCGCCATTTTCATTGCATTGACTATCTCCAAATGTATAATGTCTAGCATTAAAATCTCCTATGCATATTGTGCCGTGAAATTTTGAAAGTTGGGCGTGAATCAGTCTGAAACTTTCTAAACCTTGCGTATACATTGTAGAGAGAGAAAAACCCCGAGGCTGTTCGAATATGTAAATGCTGATACTGCACATTATTGTCATTAGATTTTTGCACCAACTTATTTCGGTATGGTGTCACTGACATAAGTCATAGGCCTGTCATTCCCCGTGGTTTGTATAGGAGTGGTAGCCCCTAATTCTAGGGGCAGTTTTTATTTTAGTAGCTGATTTATCTTTATCTATTTATCTGTTTGCGCGCTTTCCGCGTATTGATACTATACGCATAATCCGTACCTGATAACATTTTCTGAGTGATGTCCCACAGATCGGCCGTTTCCTTCGCATCTTCGTCAGGTCATTTTTACGGTCACTGTCGTCACTGTTTCAGATGGCCCGTCGTGCGTACTAATAATATCGGACCACATTCGTATTTTCAACATCACTAACATCGCTAACATCATCAGAACGCACGTGTGTATAATAATTTTTAGAGACCTCATTTGTATTTTCAAAATCACTAACATCATCAGAAAGCACATTTCCCTGTCTAACACGCTCACCTTTGTCGTCGATAATAATATCAGAGACCTCATTCGTATTTTCAACATCACTAACATCATCAGAACGCACAATTTCCCTGTCTACACGATCACTTTTGTTCCCATTATCATTTTTTTCAATTTAGCAATCTCTTGCCTGATGCTTTTTTTCATTTCGCAATCTCTTGCCTGATGCTTCTTTTTTCCTCGGCCGTATCCATGTCTGTTTTCACCAATGGTTTCTCCTGTGGCACTGTTTCCTAGGATGGAGAATCCCCCTGGCAGTTGCGGGAAAATTTCCCGTGGGTTGGTGACGTCACGCGGCCTGGGTGGGTGTGTGTGGGTGGGCTGGCATCGCCACCCCCGCGGTCGATGGGGACGGTCGGGGCAGGTGGGGGGGTGCTCGTGGCGGTTGTGGGGGCAGTTACGGTGCCAGGCCGTCACACCTTCCGCTCTGCACCTGACGCACCTCTTCACGATGGTGGCGGCGTCCCTCGTTGTCGTTGTCCTTTCCGTAGTTTCTTGCAGGGCAGTCCTTTGCCTGGTGAGCTCCTGCCAGACAGCACACGCTGTGTCCCTTCCAGCAATATTTAACTACGTGGCCATAACCTTGACACTTGTAGCAGACTACAACCTCTGACACCACGGTCAAATGGAGCTCGGCTCTATGTTTTCTTCCAAAGAATTTTGGGACTCTTTTGGTGGCGGCTGTTCACCGCTCCATACAATGATGATCCTGTTCAAGGGCTGTCCGTCCTTATAGATCCTCCGGGCTTTAAAAACACCCTGAAGATCAGTGCGTCCTCAGCGGCCGCCTCCTTCGGAAACCTGGTAACCAGGTATTCCCCCTATTTTTCTTTTTAGGCTGAAAGTCGTCTCTGTTCTGCAGA
>NC_051401.1:32576601-32582600 GCF_015228065.2 Penaeus monodon | reverse complement strand
TACTGAAATTGACGTATGATTGTCAATATGTAACATATGATTTACAGAAATTTTCCTCCAAGGTATTACTTCGTGTTAGTGTATATATACTACCAAATTACTGATAATATTATGTAGGTGGATTTACCAAGATTATAAATGTGCACGTAAAATATGCCAGTTATGAGTATCGTTACCAAACGCCTCACTTATTCATATTTATGAATACTTTCCTATGTAATGTGAAGTTAATTAGTGGATTAAGATGTGTTTTATTGTAAGTCCTTCAAAATGAAAGATTTATGCCAGAATAAGCAGTTGCCAGGTCGAATGTTCACGAGCATTAGCACATCAGCAAGGGAGCAATCACAAAGCTCTGGAGGGTATAAATCAGGAACATAAATCTTATATATAGAGAGAGGCAGAGGGAGAGAAACATGATTAAGTGATTCGTTAAATTAGCTATTCTAGTGTATTCAAGGCTTCCTGATGCTTAATAAAGGGTGACTGGTCATTGACCCAGAACTTGCAGCTCAGAGAAGGCCACAAGTAATGAGTGATAAATCCAACCAATGGGAAATATTGGCTCCTCCAATTAATTACCATGGCATTATCTGGACGGCAGCAAGCTTCTCGTTATTCATTGACACCGCTACACATTTGCTCTTACAGGAATGGCGTTCCCAGTTAATGTGTGAATACGTTACAATCATTAAAAAAAAAGTATCCTTACTCTTTCTGACTTAACAATATGATATGACAACGAAAACGGTTGGGGAAAGTGCTGTGAGCTCGATCTGATATTGGTTTCCGTGACAGAGTCGTTTTTTGGGGGAGGGGCCAGTTGTCACCCCCCCACAAGGGCGACAACTTTTAACTTTTTTACAAATTATACCTATATAAATCCAGCTTAACATACCCCTAGAATAATTATAATATATATATATATATATATATATATATATATAATATATATATATATATATATATATTATACATATTATATATATATGTATATGCATATTTTTTTTTACTTCACTCAGCTAAATTTTAAAATTTAGGGCTTTGAAATATATTTACTATTAATATTTCGTGTTACCACCACCTTCTTGGCTGCCCAAACATTCTCAGTGAGCCTGAGTTTTGGCGAATTGAGTGGATGTGGCACAGCCTAAGCTCGGGGTGTTGCCGAAATCACGCCATCACGACACTGCTAATGTGGATCCTGGACGAGGTAAAATGCCTCCAATTTGGGGAATACCATGGCCCTCACCGACGGTAGAAACAATTTGTCCAGTTTTCCCATGTAGGCATATCCCGTAAATCTCCCCGGCCCTGTTGCTGTGTGGATCCACTCAAACTCTCCAGCGATTTCGGACAGTTTGCACACTGTTGCCAGCAGAACAACGGGCTTTGCATCCCTATTAGTAGTTATGGATTGTTAAAAATAATCAAAATCAAAAATAAGAAGAAAAGGACTCACGCTAAGGGGCCGTGGCAACGAACTACTGTCCACGCTCCCTTCTCAAATCCAGTTAGATGTATGGACTGTTGCCACTGAGTATCAAATGGTTTTCATTAGCTTATGATATTCATGCACTTCAATGCAAGGTTCCTATTTGTCTTTTATACAGCACATTGATTCATAGTTTTAAATGATATGCACTTGATCATCTTCCTCCGTCGTGCATCTAGGACATCCACTTCTGTCCTTGTCCTTGATGGATCCAGTTGGTTGGTGTCGCTGGATCCACAGAGACACGGTTGCCTTGAAATGTCTAATCTGCTTTTCGTCTCTTGATAGTCCCTCAGATTAAAGCGTAATTATGGTGAAATTGTAGTGAATCTCCCACCACAAGAGTTCCCCCTTCTCTTACAACCATGAGGCCGTCAGTGACAGTATACGGGTCCAGGAAGATGGGGAGGAGAAAGATGTTTTTCCTAATCGGCTTTGCCATTTTATGTCTTTTTCTTTGTTTTTAATTAGTTTATTAAAGTCTTATTCACGTTTTCTTTTATTTAACCGCATAGGAGATACAAAACTCTTTTCATGGCCGGTTTTACAACTAGGTCTAATTTTTTAAGTAAAAATGTTATTATCGGAAAGGGGAAGACACCGCCCTCTTTTGAGAGGAATGCACCTTCACCTTGGGTGACCTGAGATTCCCCTCTTCTTATAATTCTACTTGCGGGGAGGTGTATATATAGGCCCAGGGTAGCCAGGTCAAAGGGGGGAGAGCATTTCAGTCGTACGGCTGGAAGGTACAATGGGTTCCTGGTCTGGTCGCAAGGATACGAGCTAACAGGCGGTAAAGCGTTTTCACTTTTTCTCTAAATCTTGATATAATGATGTGCTCTCTTTGCGAATATTTTTCTCGTGTTAAGCATTTGTATTTTACTCTGTGGTTTTTACAGTTTGCGTTCGTGTTTAATTCTTTTGGCATTTTAGTGATTAATGTATTTTAATGATGGTTCGCTTTCAACTTGTTTTAATTAAATAAAACTTTGTTAAAGATGGATTTAATACTCTGAGACACTATTGTCCATCCCCTCAGCTCCCTGGCTAAATTCCATTAAGTTTGATTCCGAAACGCCAGTATTTCTGCCTGACTCTACTTTTGTATAGAGAATGTAAACATATAAACGATGATTTAAGGGAGCTTAAGAAAAGGGTGCGCCCTGGCTGAATGTTAGCGTAACCCGTGGGATTGTTATCTAGATTCAGATGGGCACGAGTTCAAGTCTTTAAATCTGTGACTTCTATCAACTTCAGGTCAGCACGTACTCCATCTCGGACATAACCGTGCTAAAGAGTGTTGATCCTTGAGCCTTGGTAAGTTCTGTACATTTACACTTGCTTCCTATAACTTCGTTCACACCCTTCAACATGCCAATTCCTTTAAGAACATAATACTTAAGAACATAATCGTTACTGGACGGATTAACCAGGTGGTGGCAGCTAGATTCGTACCTAGGATTGACGGTAAATCTTGCTTACATATCACCACAATATAAATGGTCTATGAGGCCTCTGTTGTATACTGGCACGATACGAGGCCTAGCTGCATCAACTCCGAAACACTATTCTAACACATTATGAAGCTTGATCTGTTCCGAGTTTAGAAAACAAGTATCAACATTCCGAACTAACTTTTAGTGATCGTTTCGGTTTCATCTACTCCTGAGTAAAGATAATTTCTTTTTAGCGAGAGTACGTATGTAAGAAGAAGGGGAGAAGAACGATTGCTAGTGTATGTACAAAGAGAATATGGAGAAGAATTTAGGCTGCGTTAATCACATATATTGGTCCGTTCTAATTGATATTTCTAATCAAAGGAATCCTTCTTTATTGTGTCTCATATTCTCCCCTAGGTTCTATTAGCTTCAGATGATTATCCTTTTTTCCAGTCCGAAGATGCAGCATATAACTACCTTGATTAAGGAGAAACTAATTATTCATAGGTAACTTAATCTGAGATGAATCAAGTGATAAGGTTTTCCTGGTTAAACAAAATGAAGCTAAAATGTTACTTACTCAGTGTACAAATCGGTATGAATGTAAACATTGGTTCAAACACACAATTTACAGCGATAGCAAAAAGGTAACTAAGGTATTTCCCATTCCATTTAACAAACAGCAAACTAACAGCATTATCTCCCATGCCAGGTAAGTATAACAAGAAAACCACAGACTACAGTACCTCCTGTGCCAGGAATTTATTGGATAACAGAAATTTTGGTTTTAAAAAGGAAAACTGGCCCCTTGTGTAAAAATATAGTACACTCACACATAAAAAATATATTTTGTATGTATACACACACATATATGTGCATATTATGTGGACTACACATGCATATGCATGTACAAATATGTAAGTGCATATTTGAAATTAATATGTACATGTACATATATATATGTTACAGTAAAGTTGTGAAATCCGGGATTTACGAAATCCATATAATTTTCAGTTAAATTCATGAAATCACTGTTTCGCTTGGGGATTTCGTGAATTTACTGAAATATCCAGAAATTCACGAAATCCCTGAAAAACTATCCTTGCTTTATATTATCTTACTGGATGGCTTCAGTAAGACAATGAAATCGGAAAATATATTTGATAAACGATTTTTTTTTTCAATTCATTGCCCATGAGTTGCTTTATATTGGTATTGTATCCCTACCTAGTTGAGTTATTACATAAGTTTATGTGAATGGTAAAACATTCTAACGTATTGATACTATGGTAGAAAACCCACAATGTAAAATTAGATTAAAACTGCATAGTGGTATGTACATACACTTCTTCTCATACCACCCTCTCCATGTAAAAAGAGGTGTTGCCACTTCGCTGTTCCTCCGCGTACCTGGACGGAGAGATCGACTTCCTGCGCCTTTCGTTCCCCAATCTGGGCTACCCTCGTCATGTTCTCGACGTCGCGCTATCCAGGGCAGCGGCGCGAATTGTCTTTCCTTCCACTGATGTCCACGCCCGCAGACTGGTGGAATCCTCCTTAATAAAGCTGCTGCCTAATTTCAACCTGAACAGCGGCTTTACTCCTGCCGACAGTCTCGCTTCCCACATCCCCCACTTCTCCCATATACAGGCCACCCTGCACATAGTCTGCCCGATCCTCCGACCTGATCTGACCTCCCTTCGCTTCCATTCGTCTGTCCTCACCTGTCCTCACGTTGCCTTTCTCTCTCTCTTTTAAACACCCTCCTCTCCCTTTCCGCTTCAGACCTGTGAATTGCTTTTAAAGCTCCCTTTAATTATCGCGCTGTCCATGATAGCTTCTGAGAGTATTCAAGAGTGAGCTGTTCAAATGTTATGAAGAAAGCAAGAAATATCTTATCCAAAAGCTAAGTACTATAGAAGGATAGACAACATTATATCTTCATCAGCAAATAATCATATGAAGAGTAGGTGACTATTATCTTCTGTCCAAGTAAGTATTTGTTTGGTTGTTGTAAATCCCTGAGATATATTTAGTCTTCATTACCTATTATGATATACTGTTAATTATTTGTGTTACTTTATGGTTACTGTCAGATAACAGAGAAAGTTTCTCTAACAGAGCACCAATTCCAAACCTAGAGGTAATGTCAGCAAAAAATCCCAAGCATGACACCAATGTAGCATTTGTTATGAAATTCCGTTTGATGACTATGACCAGTTTTTCTTGTAGTCTCAGTTACTCCATGGTCTGGCTTCAGGAGCCAGAACTTGGGGTAACAGAGACTACAAGTGATACTGATAATTTTTTACGAAAAAAGTCAATACGTAAGGATTAAAATCATCATTGTTATAACTAGCTTACATACTGTTGACTATTCCTTGCATAATGACAGATATGTTTTGTAAGCATGTCATATGGACATGATCAATCTATGGTTCGTATTTCTTTGTAGTAACTGCTGTCCCAAACCCTAGCCACTGATTTAACATTTATGGAGCAAATAAGAATAATATTTGCTCTAAAATAGTAGTGATAATTATAGTTTTAGTGAATTGATGCATTCTATTTCTTTTCAGATATGAAGTCCCCCAAGGTGGTGAAGTGGAAAAGCCTATAAAAACGGACAAATGCAGATGAGCCACCCCTGTATTATGTAACTTGACGTCATCAAACTGCTCATATTGAGACAGGACATGGTGGGCGTGACCGCATAATTAAGGAGTTACAATGAAAATATACCTTGGAGCTCTTCAAATCACTGTGTGAGGAATGTCAGAAGAAAAGTAAAAGACCAATGACCAAGGGTGTTGTGGTGAGTCCTATCCTCAGCCAAGGAACTTGTATCTAGGGGCCAGGTTGATTTGATTGACATGCAATCAATGCCACACTCCAACTTTAAATGGATCATGGTGTACCAAGACCATCTCACCAAATTCTGCATTCTTCGTCCTCTTCAAACCAAACGTGCTGCAGGAGGTTGCCTTTCAACTTGTAGATATCTTCCTTCTCATGGGTGCCCTGCTGTTCTTCAAAGTGATAATGGCTCAGAGTCACATCAGGGT
>NC_051401.1:32569101-32571601 GCF_015228065.2 Penaeus monodon | reverse complement strand
AAATCTGAGGTTGTTTAGATATTCGTCTCCTATCTTGATACCCTTTCCATTCCACTCTAGCTTTTTGAATATTTCCTCAAGACAAGCTGTAAACAGTTTTGGTGAGATGGTATCGCCCTGTCTAACACTTTTTTTAATTGGTATTTTGTCGGTTTCGGTGTGGAGCTTGATGGTTGCTGTCCCATCTTTGTATATATCTTCCAGTATTTTACAATATACCTCCTCTACTCCCTGTTTTCGGATAGCTTCTAGTACTACTGGTGTCTCTACAGAGTCGAAAAGCCTTTTCGTAATCGATGAATGCCACACACAGGGGTTTCCCATATTCGCTTATTTTCTCCCTTATTTGGGTGAGCGTGTGGATGTGGTCTGTTGTTGAGAATCCACTGCGAAAGCCTGCTTGTTCTCTAGGCTGGTTAGAATCCAGACGGTCAGAGATGCGAGTTGTCATGACTTTTGTGAATAGTTTGTAAGTAGCTGAAAGGAGGGTTATTGGTCGGTAGTTTTTTAGATCCTTTATGTCCCCTTTTTTATGTATCAAAATAATTGTTGCATTTTTCCAGGCTTTCGGAGTTTTCCCGTTGATAAGGCATTTGTTAAAAAGATTGGCTAGTTTCACTGTTGCAATTTCTCCTGCATCTATTATAAGGTCTATACTAATTCCATCTTCCCCCGGTGTTTTCCCTCTCTTCATGCCTTTAAGCGCTCTTTTATTTCTTCTGTTGTGATGTTAGGTACGTCTCTAGTTACCGCATTCGCTTCTATCCATGGCTGTTCATTTGAGTTGTATAGATCCCTGTAAAAGTCCTCCACTATTCTTATGATTTCATTCTTATTGTATGTTACTTCTCCATCTGGTTTCTTTATTGCATACAATTGATTTCTCCCTATACCGAGTCTCCTTTTAACTGTTTTCATGCTAGTACCTGATATCACTGTTTCATTTATTTGAGTATTGAATGTCCGTACATCTTCCCTTTCTTTTTATTATAGTCTTTTTTAGTTCGGCTAATTCTATCTTGTCCCTGATTGACGATATTTTCATGACCCTACGTTTTGCATAAGCTCTTTAGTTTCTACCGAGAACTTGCTGGAGATTTGCTTGACGATCTTACCGCCTACTTCTAGTGCAGATTCCTTTATTATGTCATTGAACTGTTGTTGATTTGGTCAATGTGAGATCTTCGTCGCTGAGAAGCGAACATCTGTTTTGGATGTTAAGGTTAAATTCTGTCGCTCTGGTCTTCAAGTTAGCTAAATCTGGCTGTGGTTTTCGTATGAGTTTACTCCTTTCCCTCCAGAGGTGTAGTTTAATTTGGCCTCTGACCATTCTATGGTCGCTGCCAACATTTACTTTATTAATAACTTCCACATTTTTTACTATATCGCGTCTATTTGAAATTATGAAGTCAATTTCGTTTTTGATGTCAGATGGCGACTTCCATGTCCACTTCTGCATTCATGATTTTGAGTGATCGAGCCTCCGCGAAATCAACTAGCATTTGTCCCCTCTCCCTTCCTAGTACCTATTCCGTGTTTCCCTATTGCAGTTTCTCCTACTGTCTTTTACCTATTTTGCATTAAAATCTCCCATTATTATTGTGAAATGGGTTTTTACTCTCTCGCTGGCTAAATTAACATCTTCATAGAAGCTCTCTGTTCCTTCATCACTGTGGCTGCAGGTTGGGGCGTAGATTTGGACAATAAGTTGTATCTATTGTTTAGTTTTATTGTTACTGAAGCCACTCTTTCGCTTATACTATAGAATTCCACTATATTCTTTTCTAAACGTTTGTGAACTAAGAAGCCCACCCCTAATTCCTGCTTGGGGCTGGGTTTACCTCTCCAATAGAGCACATGTCCATCATTTAGTATCTTCTGTTCTTCGCCTAGTCTTCTAACCTCACAGAGTCCTACAATATCCATTTGATGAAAGAAAGTTCCTCAAGTAATGCCAGTAAGTCGGATTCAGTTCTCATTGTCCTTATATTATACGTGCAAAGGTTCATCAACGTGGGGCGGCCTGTTGTTGACCGGGGATTCTTAGCACCCTCTGCTCTGGAACAGTCCTGATCGCCGCCGTAAAACCAGGGGCTCCTTTGTCTCCGGGGAATGAGGGCCGTTGCTCTATTGTGCAGTCATGGTTTTTGATTGAGAGGTATACAGCCGAGTTACCCCCACCTACTGGCTTAGGTGTATCTTGGTGGAAGGGGGAGTAGTTTAGCCGGGATGCCACTGATAAGCCCCTCCAGCAGGATTGGCTCTGTCTAGCGTGACTTATCTGTCGCCACGCACGGCCTGCTCACTACACCAGGGTATACTCCCGTGAGCATATATATATATATATATATATATATATATATATTATGATATAATATATATTATATTATATATAATATATATATATCAATACGACTTTTTTGACAGCATTCTAAATCCTTACATTGATGATAGCATTTACGAATTCTAACCAAGATGTTATGATTATTATGATTATTAT
>NC_051401.1:32556601-32559101 GCF_015228065.2 Penaeus monodon | reverse complement strand
AAGCTACTAAGTCCATCAGGTTTTTGAGTTCTGTGATCCGATCAGAGACTGCAATAGCAAACCTCCGGGCACACTCCTCCCTCAATCTGTCCAAGTTGAACACCCTGGAGTGGCCGCTGGAGAGATGAGGAGTTTTGAAGTGGTCAGTGCCACAGAATTCGGCACTCCTGTAAACCCTACAGCTCTGATACCAGGAGCCAGAAATCCTCAGTCTCTGGGACCTAGCAAAGTCCTGGAGAAAGAGGCTATTCTCATAATTGAGATCGCCGTGGACATTTGTCTGCCACAGATGTGAGATGTCTTTCTCATTGAGTTTACAAACACTGGTAGGAGTGTACACACCAATTATCAGACAAAAAGCCAAAAGCGTGCTTCAGTCTTAATGCCATAATATGCTCATCAACCAATGTTACTTCTGCAACAGGAAATAGCTATGGCTACTCCCTGGAGATGGTGACCATTGCCCCGGCCCAACCAGTAGTAGGTGTACCCACCCATACTGATTGTTCCACTGCCAGGTCTCCTTACCTCTAAGTGTAACCACCTTAACTCATAATCACTTCCTCTATAGCAGAGGTAACGTCTCATCCTGCCGCGAGGACCAAATGTTCCCAAGCTCCTAGGTAGTCACTCTGGGTCGATGCCATCTCTTCTTCCTCCGCTGATGCTGCCCCATATAAAAGGGGATGGCAGGCTGTAGATGGTACCTGCCATGGTACAGGTGGAATGAGTAACTCTCATACCCATCCTGCATCCCGACATTCGCATTCCCAATGGGAACACAGCCCGCCCTTGCTTGCTGGATGGGATTGGCAGTACCTCTTCCTCTAGCATTTTTACTTATATATGACGTTGTCAGTAAGTTTTAAGTAAGCAAGGCCCACCTACCTCAAGTAGCCCATTAAGCCAGGAGTGAGTTCGGACCCAGGGCATGTCCACACACCGGTGGGCCATGACTCTGTACCCCTGGGGCCTCCTGCTGCTCCAAGATCCCCCACAGTTTTGCCTGGGACCGGGGCGGCCTTGCTACTCCCTCATCACTCATGACCTGTAACTGTCACCCTAACTTATGGTATTACTCTACCTAGAGTCACGGTCCCGCTCCTCCTCCTGGGGTCACCACCACAGACCCCCGCCGAGCCTACCCGCTGCCCGGGTCTACTTCTGCACAAGCTGTCCATTTGCTGTCTCCAACCTCCGTCTACCCTACTCCTCTAATAAAGAGTACAACCAGATCGTGAGTTTCAGTCAACCACCAATTCAGGGGACCAACCAATACCCTGACACCCACCCGTATATGTATACTATGTATATATATATGTGTGTGTGTGTGTGTGTTGTGTTTGTGGTGTGTGTGCATATATATGTATTTATAATTATATTCTATAATACACACACACGTAATGCGTATTGTATCATTGTATATATTCATCTATGTTTGTAACCGGTCTAAGTTGTATTGCTACTTTCGGGCCAGAGAGCCAAGAAAATATTCCAATCAACGATGGCGTCCAACAGTGATGTTACGTCAGCAAATATACACCTTCTCCGGCCTCTTTCATATTGCTGTAACTCATCACCAAGCTTCGAGTTAGCTTTGCATAAGAGAGAGGGAGAGAGAGAGAGAGAGAGAGAGAGAGAGAGAGAGAGAGAGAGAGAGAGACTTAAGCTATCTGGGTTATCTACACCCATTGCATAACAGTTCCTTCACATACACAACCATGTATAATTTTATTCTTGATTTAGCATTTTCCGTACTTCTTTTCCTTTATCACAGAATGTCTTTAAGTCTTCAAAATTCAAAATTGTGACAGAAGTCGCCAAAGAAATGCAACATATTTCTTTTTTTCCCAATTCTGCTTTCCATTGTTACTCTAACTTGTGATGATATTCCAGAGTAGAGATTATGGCGATTATCATAAAACTTTCCTTCAGTTACAAGTTCAGTAAACTACCTCTTTTCTCATAATCTGACCAAACCCACTTGTGCAGGTGTTTTAGGAAGTTGTGGTTATTTTTCGATCCCCTTCTTTGGTAAGACTGTTATGGCTTGAAAGTGTAGAACAACAGCGAGCCACTGCACAAGATGAAAGGTCAGACTTTTGATGGAGACTATGATTTCCAGGAAGCAATATTATATTCAGCTAAAAACTTCTGACAGGGTCTGACAAGGAGAAGGTATCATTTTGTAATTTATTCTGACGGAGGGAGGGGGGATCCATCTGGAATGTTCATCAGTAAACAGCAGCTTTGTTGAGGGAAACTTTGTATGAAAAGCGCATAACAGTTACTCACCAAAGAGCCCGTAGTAGTATATTCACTTTCAAATCTTATTCTTAGCAATCTTTTCTTTTCTTTTTTTTTTTCTTTTTTTAGAAAATGGATATCCCAGCAAGATAAAGGCACTCTGTTACGTAGTTGTAGGTCAGCACTGAAATTTAGAAAAAAAACCCTGGGCCTCTACTCTTAATCACCACATATCTTCCTCCTGTCCTTGGGG
>NC_051401.1:32549568-32556501 GCF_015228065.2 Penaeus monodon | reverse complement strand
GGAGGGAGAGAGGAGAGAGAGAGAGAGAGAGAGAGAGGAGAGAGAGAGAGAGAGAGAGGAGAGAGAGAGAGGAGAGAGAGAGAGAGAGGAGAAAGAGAGAGAGAGAGAGAGAGAGAGAGAGAGAGATAGAGACGAGGAGAGAGAGAGAGAGGAGAGAAGGAAGGGCGAGAATATGCATCATACAGAAGGAAGAAAAGGAAACTATGAAAAACAACAGACTTCAATAGCAGTTAGAAACCAGCCAACTCACCGCTGCTCCTCTCATACCTCAGCTCCTCATCGCGATCATCATAACGTGGGCATTATGCGCGATCCTCACAATGAGTGGCACTCTCCCCGAAGACTCGGCCGCCCGCACTGACCTCACGATGCCCATGGTAGCGAGGTCTCCATGGTTTTATGTCCTTACCCTGGTAAGATATTTGCCATGAGAAGCGAGAAGGTTTTTTAAGATTGAAAACTTTCGGATTAATTGTTAGTGTTTCATTACATATTTTACCTTACAATAGGGACGAGATATCAGCTAACTAATGGATTCACGTAGACCTCAACATACTAACGCCTTTATCGTCATGATCTCCAAACGTGTTTCACATATGCACAAACACGGCAGAGTGTAAAGACAAAAATAGTTCTAGAAGTCGCTTTAAGAGCCAAAATAATAGGAGCTCGCCTTTTGTATCTTCCTATCTCTTTTACAGAATCATCTCAGATTCTTTTCTGTGTTTGTTTTCTGCAACTCACTTGCCTTTTGAGCGCCGATGATTATCTTCTTCCTTCAGTTATAACACGTATAACAGACTTTATGTATAGGCTGTGACCTCCATTATTATACACGAATAAAGACGTGTATAAATATGCCTTCTTAGTCATCTGATTGTTCTACTCCGTCATCAGGTCAGTTTGGAATGCCAACAACAAGCGTTGCTGGAACCCTGGGGATGTTGGCAGCTGTGTTTGCCTCCATCATTGAGAGTGTTGGGGATTACTACGCATGTGCTAGAATTTCAGGTATTTTTGCTGTTTTAATACCTGTCGTTTTATGGGTCACCAAAGTTCAGTGTTGGATTGAGCTTTGTCTTAGTTTTGTGACATACGTTCTCGATTAACATGTGTATGAATATCCTTGTCTTTCTTTGGCTCATGAATTAATAATCTTTAAAACAAAAGAAATGAAAAGAAAGGAAAAAAAACGAGAAGAAATATAAGCTTCCCGGTTCCCTCATACAGGTGCCCCGATGCCTCCCACACATGCCATCAAACCGCGGCATTGGAACGGAGGGCATCGGCTGCATGCTTGCGGGTCTTTGTGGCACCGGGAGCGGCACCACGTCTTACTCAGGCAACATCGGGATCCTTGGAATCACGAAGGTGGGTGCAAGAGGGCCTTTGTGCACGGGCGCTTCTTCATTGTGCTGGTTCTCCGTGTATATATGAAGAAATCGTCTCTCTCTCTATCTATCTACTTATCTCTCTATCTCTCTATCTATCGAGTCCTGGGAGGGTTATTATTTATCGATATCAATGCGGCATTACATCATTCCATCTTTCATAATATATGTATATATATATATATATATATATATATATATATATATATATATATAATAGCTATATATATTATATATATATATATAATATATTATACACATATATATATATATATATATAATATATATCTTATATATATATATATATATATATATATGAAGAATCATCTCTCTATCTATCTACTTATCTCTCTATATCTCTATCTATATCTTTATCTCTCTCTCTCTCTCTCTCTCTCTCTCTCTCTCTCTCTCTCTCTCTCTCTCTCTCTCTCACTCTCTCTCTCTCTCTCAATAAATCTATCTATCTACTTATTCCGACTCTCTCTCTCTCTTTCTGTCAAGATTTAAAAAAAATTATATATCAGTTTCTTCCCATACCCGGAGACAGGCAAAAATGCTGATCAGATACAGTTTTTAATATTCATTTTTGGATACCAAAGCTTCCAGCAACAAAACCGTTTATCACCTAATGACAGTTCCTTATGAGGGTATCAGTCCCTAATCACTCCTCTTCTTCTTTCGTCTCTCTTCCTCCCTCTCTTTCTCTTTCCCCATACAACGCCCTCCTTCCCTCTCTTCCTCTCTTCATCGTCTCTCTTCCTCCTCCTCCTCCACACAGGTCGGGAGCCGGCGCGTCGTGCAAGTATCCGCTGTTATCATGATAGGGTGCGGGGTATTTGGCAAAAATGGGGCGCCTTTTTCGTCACCATCCCCGAGCCCATCATCGCCGCCGGTCTTCACCATCAAGTTCGCCATGATCACCGCCATGGGCATCTCCACCCTGCAGTTCGTCGACCTCTCTCCTCCAGGAATCTGTTCGTTCTCGGGTTCTCCATTTTCTTCGGGCTCTCGTTGCCCAAGGTGAGGGGAGGGCGTTGGCGTCTTGCGTTGATGTGTAGGTTGAGTTATGTGTATGTATATATGTACATGTGTATAAATATGTGCATGTACAGGTGTATACATATATATGTGGGTTAACATTAATGTGTATTCATAAGCGTATGTGCGAATATGCGTGTGCGTAAGCATATGTATGGCTATATATGTAGTCATAAGCACTTCTACAAGATATGTACGCATGTGTGTTCACACATATGTGGTGCGTATGCACATATATATGCAAATATGATGTACGCATATGTCTATATACGTGTATGCATGTGCATGTGTGTAGCTGTGTATAATTTAGTAGTATGTATGCATATACTATGCACAGGAGCATATGTAAAGGTGTATGCTTGCATGTGCATATGCACGAAAATGAACATATGCGAGTATTTAGGGCATTTGCAGGTGAACAATGTCTGCATTAGGTGTACATAGGCATAAATGAAATCAGTGTACAAAATATAATCCCACTATATATGCACTTCTGATACTCAAGGCCATGCTCATGGGAGTATACCCTGGTATAGTGAGCAGGCCCGTGTGTTGCTGCTCAGAAGTCCACATTAGACAGGGCCAACCCTGCTGGGGGTGCTTATCAGTGGCATCCCGGCTAGACTACCCCCTCCACAAAGATATACCTAAGCCAGTAGGTAGGGGGTAACTCGGCTGTCTTCTCTCAATCAAAAACCATGGCTACACAAACAGAGCAATGGCCCTCATTCCCAGGAGGCGAAGGAGCCCCTGGCTACGGCGGCGATCAGGATCGCTTCGGAGCAGAGGGTGCTAAAAATCTCCGGTTAAAGACAGGCCGCCCACGTTGATGAACCTTTGCAGATATATTATAAGGACCACGAGAACTGAATCCGACTTACTAACATTACTCGAGGGACTCTCTTTCATTAAATGGGGTGTTGTAGGACTGTGAAGTTAGAAGACTATGCGAATACAGAAAATACTAAGTGATGGACATGTGCTCTATTGGAGAGGTAAACCCCAGGGTAGCAAGCAGGAATTAGGGGTAGGTTTCTTAGTTCACAAACGGTTAGATTAGAATATCGTGGAATTCTATAGTAAGCAAAAGAGTGGCTTCGGTAACAATAAAACTAAACAATAGGTACAACTTAAAGATTGTTCAAGCCTATACTCAAACATGCAGCCACCAGTTATAAAGAAACAGAGAGCTTCTATTCATTTAGCCAGCGAGAGAGCAAAAACACATTTCGCAATAATTATGGGAGATTTAATACCAACATGGGTAAAACAGACAGAAGGAGAAACCGTAGTGGGAAATCAAGGAATAGGCACTAGGAATGATAGGGGACAAGTGCTAGTCGATTTGTGGAGGCTCGATCGCAGAGGCTTATACAACTCAAATGAACAACCACGGATAAAAACAATTGCTGTAACTAGAGACGCACCTAACATCACAACAGAAGAAATAAAAAGAGCGCTTAAGGCATGAGGAGAAGGAAAACACAGGTGAAGACGGAATTAGCATAGACATTATAATAGATGCAGGAGGAACTGAAAACAGTGAAACTAGCCAATCTTTTTAGCAAATGCCTTCTCAACGGAAAAACTTCGAAAGCCTGGAACAATGCAACAATTATTTTGATACATAAAAAGGAGATAGAAAGGATCTAAAAAACTACCGATTCATAAGCCTCTTTCAATTACTTACTGTTACAAAAGTACATCATCTGGATTCTAACCAGCCTAGAGAACAGGCAAATTTGCAGATGATATTGTTCTCTTCAGTGAATCTGCAAATTAAATGCTGCAACTAATAAACGATCTGAATAGAGAAAGTCTGAAAGTCGGACTTAGGATGAACAAGAAAAATATTAAGATCATGTTCAACAATAGAGTTCAGTTCGAACAGATACATGTACAAGGCGAAGTACTAGAGGTAGTGGACAAAATAATACCTAGGGCAACTCGTACAGACAAACACATCTAGCGAAGAGGCTCCCTGCCATTATGTTTAAAAAGAAAAATCTTTAACCAATACGTCCTCTCAGTTATGACCTATGAATCAGAAACATGGACTCAACCAAATTACTGGAGAGGAAACTAATAAGTGCCCAGAGAGGGATGGAGAGGTTGATGCTGGGAATTAGCCTAAGTTACGGATGAGGGCGACGTGGATCAGGGAACAGACAAAAAATATACTTGGGGGCATCAAAAAGAAAAAACTAGCATTGGGCAGGTCATCTATGTCAGGACGACAGACGGAAAGTAAACAGACCCGTGACAAGATGGCGAAATAAGAAATTTAGGGGCCAAGACGGGAAAAAAAAGGGGAAAGAAACGAATTGAAAAAGAGTGAATCGATTCAGGTGATGATGATGATGATGATGATGATGATGAGATGATGATGAGATGATGATGATGAATGAGAGATGATATGATGATGATGATGATATGTGATGATGAGTATGTATGTATAACCACACAATTATAAAGTATGTATGTACACAACACACCCCCCACACACAAACACAACCACACCACGCACCACCACAACACACACACACCCCACACACCACCACACACACACCGCACACACACACACAAACAACACAAAAACACACACACACACCACACCACACCACACACAACACACAAAACCTCACACAACATATAATAATTTATATATATATATAATATATATATAATATATAGATAGTAGATAATAATTAAATATATATGTGTAGGGTGTGTGTGGGTGTTGGGTTGTGTGTGTGTGTGTGTGTGTATATATAAAAATATATATATATAAATAAAAAATAATAATTTTAAATATAAATTTTAAATATATAACACACAAACATACCATGTATATATATTATATATATATTAAAAAATTATAGATAATTAATAAAATATAAAATATGTTATAAATAACATTAATATATATATATATATATATATATATATATATACACACACACACACACACCACACCACACACAACAAAACCCCCCCCCCCCCCCCAAACACACACACACACACACCACCATATATATATATATAAAATATTAAAATATAATATATATTAGAAGATGATAGATAGATAGATGAAGAAGATAGATAGATAGAATACATATTTATAATAATATATATATATATATTTTATATAAATATTTTAAATATATATAATATACATACACACACCGCACACACAAACCCCCCACACACCCCACACACACACCACACTAATTATATATATATATAGAATATATTATATATAATATATAATAATACACATATATAAATATTATATAATAATATATAAATTATAAAAATAAATATATATATATATATATAATATAATTATATATAAATTATATACACACCACACACACACCACATACAACACCGCACACACACACCACACACAACACACACCCACAACACACACACACATAATTATAAAAATATTATATATATATATATATATACATTAAATATATATAATATATATATATTATAAAATATTATACATTTTTAATATTATATTTTAATTGGGGTGTGTGTATTGGTGTGTGTGTGGTGCATGTGTGTGTGTGGTGGTGGTGTGGTGTGTGTGTTGGTGTGTGTGTGTTGGTTGTGTTGTGTGTGTTTTTGTGGTGTGGGTCTATACATAAAATATATGTAATTTTATCATATATATAGTTAATATGTTATGATATTAATTGTATGTATCTACATACATATAATCATTTTTAAAATTATATATTAAATATATATAATATATATATATATTGTAAACACACCCCACACACACACACCCCACACACACAAAACCCACCACACACACACACCACACACCACACAACACAACACACCACACACACACACCCCACTAAAAAATTATATATATATATATTTTAAAATTTTATATATTTTATATATATGTATTATATATATATATAAAATTATGTTAAAAATTTTAATTATAATATATATATATATAAATATATTAATATATACATAAGTAACATATTTAGATTTGGTGGGGTTTTGTCGTGTTCTTTGTTTTGTATAAAAAGCCCCAATGGCTTCTTAACAGTCCTAAAAAACACCCCCAAAAAAAACATTACCTCCCTTGGGGTGCGGGCACCCCAAAAAGTAATCTAATACCGCGAGATAAAACCCAAACATTTTTAACAGGCGCGTGTAGTATGTTTATTCAACATAAACAAGACAACAACAAACCCCCCCCACAAAAACACACACCCCACACCCCACAACTGTACATATAGGGTTGGTTTTGTAATTTTTAAATACGCGGTAGAGCAAAGAAAAACAATCATTGCCTCCCCCCCCCCGCCTCGCCCCCAGTGGATGCAGGAGAGGCGACGCGATCAGCAGGGGCGTGCCCCTCTTCGACCGACGTGGGGGTCCCCCGCAGAGTCCATTTTCGTGGGTGGCTTCCGGGGCCCCCTGTTTGAAAACCCCACCCCGGGTTGTCTTTTTTGTGGCGTTT
>NC_051401.1:32527068-32544568 GCF_015228065.2 Penaeus monodon | reverse complement strand
TGTGTGTGTGGTGTGTGGTGTGGGTGTGTGTGTGTGTGGGTGATTGATAAGTATAAAGATAATAAAGTATATAAAAATGTGAAATTTGGGATAAAAAAATATAAAAAACACACACACACACACAACACAACACACACACACACACACACACAACAACACACACACAACAGATAATAATTATAAATAAATTTTAAAATTAAAATATTAAACATACATACGTAAATTATAATATATTATAATATATATAATAAAAAAAATATAAAATATATAATCATACAAAGTATAAAATTTATATATATTAATAAATATTAATAATAAAAAATAAAAACAAAATATAAACATTATAAAAATTTTAATTTTAATATATATATATTAAATATAATATAAATATATAAATCAAAATATATTATTTAATAATATTAATATAATTAAATTATATATATAAGATTGTCTGTGTGTAGGGGAGTATTTTATTCTCCTTCCCCCCCCTTTTTCCCTTCCCTCTTCCTCTCCCACACCACACACACACACACACCCCACACACACAACACACCACCAACCACACCACACATAATATTTTAATAATATAATTATATATATATATATATATATCTAAATAGATATATAGAGTATATAATGTAACATAAATAGTAATATATATTAACATATAAATATATAATTATTATAATATAATATTTAAAATATATATAAATAATTAATGTGTAAATTTAAAATATATACTAATATTTACATATGAATAGTATACTACATTTAAAACAATATAAAATAATAAAAATATATATATATATTTTAAGATATATATATATATGTATATTAAAATATATACAAATACACACAAAATACACACATGATATATTACATTTATTATAATATATATATATATTATTATATAAAATATATATATTTTAATATATATATATAACACACAAATATACACACACATCTCTTTTCCCGGGAAAGGAAGGGGGGGCCCTACCACGTACTCCTCCCAAAAGCATCACACATGAAAAAACAATTAAAGTATCATGCTGTGACCGCGGGGGCTCAAACAGAACACCTAAAAAAAAAAAAAAAAAAAAAAAAAAAAAAAAAAAAAAAAAAAAAAAAAAAAAAAAAAAAAAAAAAAAATTATATATATATTATATATATAATTTTTATATATATATATATAAAGCGTGTGTGTTATGTGTGGTGTGTGTGGTGGCGTAGCTGTCTGTGTGAGTATTCTATTCCCCACTTTCTCTCTTTTCTCTCTCTACCTCCTCTCCTCTTCTTTTTCTCTCCTCCTCTTCTCACACACACACACACACACAACCACACTACACAAACACACAAAACCCCAAAACATATTATACATGTGTGTGTGTGTAAGAGAGAGGGGAGAGAGAAAGGAGAGAGAGAAGAGGAAGAGGAGAAGGGGGAGGAGAGAAGAGATGAGATAGAAGAGAGAGAGAGAGAGAGAGAGAGAGAAGAGCAGAGAGGAGAGAGAGAGAGAGAGGGGGAGAGAGGGGGGGGGGAAAAAGAGGGTACAGACAACAGACAGAGACAGAAAAGGGGAAAAAGAAACAAGTTCAAGTAGAGAAGTGTGAATGGAGAAGACTCAAGCAAGGAAAAGAGAAAATCCCTCACAACACACGCAACCAAGTCCACCCCTTTCCCCCTGCAGGCATGACGAGGGGCGGGGGGGCTCTTTGGGGTGGAAAAGGGAAATCCAACGTCCCCCTGATGGAGGGGGATGAGTCATCAATACGTGTTTTTCGCACCCCCAGGGAAAGAGTTTATCAAAAGGTAATTTTATCCCCCCTTATTTTTTTTGGATATCTACAGCGGTTATTATTATTTTTTTTTTTTGCTAAAAAATATATTCCTTGCGTATAGGACGTAATGTATTATGATATTTTTTTTCTTTTTCGTTTCAGAGCAAAATGATGGTTTTATTCCTTTTTGCCCGAGATACAAAGGGCCTTGTAAGGTATATACCAAGCTGTAGAAAGTCCAATATGAACGGAGGATTGTTAAAGTTTTGTGTT
Organism: Penaeus monodon; assembly: GCF_015228065.2. Classification (NCBI taxonomy): domain Eukaryota; kingdom Metazoa; phylum Arthropoda; class Malacostraca; order Decapoda; family Penaeidae; genus Penaeus; species Penaeus monodon. The sequence goes on along the minus strand of NC_051401.1, from coordinate 32,542,517 downwards.
TTTTTCTAAACACTCCCTATGCATTAAATGAGCTACAGATCAGGTGTTTTCAAGTTATTTTTTTGCAGTAAGTTTTGGTCAAAAATCCAAAATTACTGATTTAAAATTTTTTTTTTTAATAGGCGGAAATCAATATTTTGTAATTTAGTGATTCATAGCTTGCAATGGTATAGGTTTTTGATGTGACGGGTTATTTTTTTTTTTTGATTGTCTTAAGAGTTTTTTGCTACGTATTTAGGTCTTGAAAACTTACACGTTTAATTAATTTGTTTCTTAAGATATTAAAAAAGCAAAAACTAATATTGTTTAAGTTGATTTAAAACCGGATTATGTTTGATTAACTATTAGATGGGAAGTAATTGCGGGGTTTTCGTTAAAAAAATATTTGTATAAAAAGTGTTGGAGGAAGACGAGGGACGAAGAGAAAGAAGAGAATTGAAGGGGAAAGGGGGGGAGAAGCAGGAAAAAGGAGGAGAGGAGGGGGAGGATGACAAAGGATGGATGAAAAAAAATAAAAGGGGTTAGAGGGAGGAAAAGAAAAAAGAAGGGGATGGAATAGGAGGAAAAGGGGGAAGGGGAAGGAGGAAAGGGAGGGGGGGAGAGGAGGAGGAGGAGGAGGAGGAGGGGGGAGGAGGGAAAGGAGGGGGAGGAGGAGGAGGGAGGAGGAGGAGGGAGGAGGAGGGGAGGGGGAGGAGGAAAAAGAAGAAGGAGAAGGAGGAGAAAAGGGGGAGGGAAATTTGAAGGAAGGGTGAAAAGAAGGAGGGGAAGGAGAAGTAGGGGGGGATTTCCTTTCTAACCAAAACTAAAATTTGGGCAAACTTAATTTTTAAAGTTAAAAGGAGGAAGAGGAGGAGGGGTTGGAAGGAAATCTGGAGGGGAGGAGGAAAAAAGGGTAGGGGGGGAAGGAGGAGGGGGAATAAAAGAAAACTTTAACTAAATTTAAAAAATTAAACTGAACAAACTTTTACAAAACTAGCTTTGAAATTTTATTACAGCCCTTCATAAATATGAATTAAATGGGCCTGGAAATGAGAACACCAGGGAAAACCTTGTTTAAGATAAAAATTCTGCCTGTACTGTATTGATTTAAAAAAAGAATAGGAGCGATAAAGAGGAATTGTTTAACATATGGAAAATTTTCTGAATGGCCGTAGAGGTCTGAAAATAAAAATGTCAAAGGCATAAAAAAAAATTTTCTCTGCTGTTTTTAGAGTTTTATTTTTTTGTTTTTCAATATAGCTTTTTTATATTTGTTTAACAGCATCTGTTGCACGTAAAATTTTATTATAATCTTGTCATAAATAAATTTTACAGTGACAATTCAAGTACCTCCTTTAACAACAGTAACGTTTTTCCCAAGAAAAATTTGGGCCAGATAAGTCTTTCGAAAGCAGTTTAGAAAAATTGTTTAAAAGCTTCAAGATTATTTTACGAGGTTAAAAAATACACATAGAATATAATACACAAATAATATTTCTTGTAATATTTAACAAAAAAAAACCCACCTCAAAAATATACGGACATCCCCAGATGATAAACGCATGAAACTCCGATAAGGATGTGTTTCCCCCGCCTCTTTTAAGATACATTTTTTTTTTCCCTTTTAACACTTTGGACAATGTTTTGTATCACAAGACCTCTGAAAGTACACGATAAAAATAAAGGGAGTTTTTTCCAGGGGAAAATCAGACCGCAGTTTTTATACTTTGTTTTTAAGAGCTGTCTGGTTATTTACTAATTTTCCCTTATTATTTTTTTTTATGGACTAATTTTACATTTTAAGGAAACGTTTTTTTGACAAATACACACTAACTTCTCGTTGAAAGAAAGAGAAGAGAGAGATAGAGAAGATAGATAGATAATGATAGATAGATAGAGAAAAGGAGAGAGAGAGAGAGAAAGAGAAAGAGAGAGAGAGAGAGAGAGAAAGAGAGAGAGAGAGAGAGAGAGAGAGAGAGGAGAGAGAGAGAGAAGAATAAAAGGGGAAGAGAGGAAGATAGGTAGATCGAGATAGATAGATACATAGAGAAAGAGAGAGAGAAAGAGAAAGAGAATGAAAACAGAAAGAGGGGGAGACAGACAGACAGACAGACAGATAGATAGATAGAGATACTGAGAGAGAGAGAGAGAGGGGGAGAGATAAAGAGAGAGAGAAAGACAGACGGGAAAAAGAAATAGAGAAAATAGGAAAACAGGAGTAAAAAACAAAAAAGGTGAAAAAGAAGATGAAGAAAAATAACAAAAGAAAAAAAAATTTAAAAAAAGGAGAGAAAGCGATGATAAAGAGTCTCGCCACGCCTCCCACATGCTGCATTCTGGCATCTCCTTTGGAAATCTATCATCACCATTTTTTGTGGGGGTGGTCGCTGTGCCCAAAGGCAGATAACACGCAGAAAGTCACTTGGTACGACAGTCCAAAGGTCTGAGGGCCGGAATCGTCAACCTTTTTTCGAAAACCCCACACGGAGCCCCCGAGCAGGTGTTTGGAGGCTGCGTTGTTTTCCCGTCGGTTGCATGGTCGTTTGTTGCGTGCGTGCGTCTTGTTTCGAGGCTGCGTTTTTTTCGTCGGTTGCGTGGTTGCTTGTCGTTGCGTGGTTGTTTTCGGTGCGTGGTTGTTGTTAGTTGCGTGGTTTTTTTGTCGGTTGCATGGTTGTTTGCGGTTGCGTTGTTGTTTTCGGTTTTCGTGGTTGTTGTTGGTTGGGGGTTGTTTTTCGGTTGCGTGGTTTTTTGTTGGTTTGTTGGCTGTTTGTCGATTGCGGGTTGTCTGTAGGTTGCGTGGTTTTTTTGTCGGTTGCGTGGGTTTTTTCGGTTTCGTATTGTTTTTTTTTTCGTGATTGTTTTTTTGGTTGCGTGGTTGTTTGTTTGGGTTTCGTGGTTGGGTTGTCCCGGGGGGGGTGATTTTTTGTCGGTTTCGTGGTTGTTTTTTTTGGGTTGCCCGGGGTTTTTTTGTCGGTTGGGGGGGTTGTTTTTTTGGTTGCGTGTTTTTTTTTTTGGTTTTCGTGGGGGGGCTTGTCGGGTTTTCGGGTTTTTTTTTGCCCGGTTTTCGTGGTTGTTTTTAGGTTTCGTGGTTGTTTTTCGATTGCATGTTTATCGGTTTTCGGTCGGTCTTTGGTTTGTTTCGTGGTTGTTTTTTTGGTTTTCATGGTTTTTTGTCGGGTTTCCCGGGGGGGTTTTTTTTTTTCAGTTTGCGTGGGTTTTTTGTCGGGTTTCGTGGTTGTTTTTTGGTTGCGTGGTCTTTTTTCGGTTGCGTGGTGGGTTTGGTTTGGTTGCATGGTTGTTTGTCGGTTGCTGTTTTTTGCATTTTCATTGGGAGCTTGTCGGGTTTCGTGGTTGTTTTTTGGTTGCGTGGGGCGTTTGGGCGGTTTTCTTTTGGGTTTTTGGTCCCGGGTTTAAAGGTTGGGGTTTTTCGGGTTTCATGTTGTTTTTTCGGTTGCATTTTTGTTTTTCGATTGGCTGGTCGTTTTCCCGGTTTCATGGTTTTTTTGTTTGGTTGCATTTGTTTGTCGGTTTCATGTTGTTTTCGATTGCATGGGCGTTTTTCCCGGTTGGGGTGGTTGTTTTTTGGTTTCGTGGTTGTTTGTCGATTGCGTATCGTTTGTCGGGTTTTTTGGGTTTTTTTGTCGGTTTCATGTTGGTTTTTCGTTGCATGTTTTTTTGCGGGTTTCTGTTTTGTCGATTGCATTTTTTCGGGTTTCTGGACGTTTGCGTTGCGTGGCGTTTGCGGGTTTCATTTTTTTTTTCCCGGGTTTCGTGGTTGTTTGTCGATTTTCATGGTCGTTTTTTCCCGGTTTTCGTGGTTTTTTTTCGGTTTTTAGTTTTGTCGGGTTTCGTGGTTTTTTGTCGATTGGGATGTTTATCGGGCGCGGTCGTTTGTCGTTTTCGTGGGGTTTTTTTTTCGGTTGAAAGGGGCGTTGTCGGTTGCGTGGGTTTTTTTTGTCGGGTTTATGTTTTTTTTCGGTTGCAGTTTTTTTGGGCCCATTGCATGGTTTGTTTTCGGTTGGGGTGGGTTTTTTGTCGGGTTTTCGTGGTTGTTTTTCGGGGATGTTTGGGCGGGTTTCGGGCGTTTGTCGTTGCGTGGTGTTTTTCGGTTGCATGTTGTTTGTCCGGGTTTCGTGGTTTTTTGGTTTGGGGGTTTTTGGTTGTTTTTTTTGGTTTTGGGGGTTGTTTTTCGGTTGCGGGGGGTTTGTTTTTTTGTGTGGGTGTTTTTTGATTGGGGGGTTGTCCCGTAGGGTTTCGTGGGTTCTTTGTCGGGTTTGGGGTTTTTTGTGGGTTTTCCGGTTTTTGTTTTTCGGTTGCGTGGTTGTTTTTAGGTTCTGGGTTTTTTTTGTTTGGGTTTCGTGTTTTTGTCGGTTGCGCGGTTTTTTTTGCGGTTTTGGGGGGTGTTTGTGGTTTGGGGTGGTTTTTTGTCGATTTCATGTTTTTTTCGGTTGCGGTTTGGGCGTTTTGTCGGTTTTTCGTGGTTGGTTTTTTTTTGGGTTTCATGGGTTTTTTGTCGGTTTTCCCTGGGTTTTTTTTTCGGTTGCGTGGGGTTTTTTGTCGGGTTTCGTGGTTGTTTTTTTGGTTGGGGTGGTCGTTTTTCCCGGGTTTCGTGGTTGGGTTGGGCGGTTTCATGGTTTTTTTGTCGGGTTTCAAAGTTGTTTGTCGGTTTCATTTGTTTTTCGATTGCATGGTCGTTTTTTCGGTTCGTGGTTGTTTGGGCGATTTCATGGTTTGTTTTTCGGTTGCGTGGTTGGTTTTTCGGTTTCATTTTTGTTTGGGCGGTTTTCGTGGTTGTTTTTCGGTTTTCATGTTTTAAACGGTTGCGCGGCGTTTGTCTTGCGTGGTTTTTTTTCGGTTGCAGGGTTTTTGTCGGTTGCGGGTTTTTTTCGGTTGGGGTGGGTTTTTTTGTCCCGGGTTTCCCGGGGGGTTTTTTTGGGTTTGGGGGTGTTTGCGGTTGGTGGTTGTTGGCGGTTGCATGGTTTTTTTTGCGGGTTTCATGTTGTTTGTCCCCCTTTCATGTTGTTTGTCGTTTCAGGTCGTTTTGGGCGGTTGCTGGTTGTTTGTCGGTTGCATGTTTTTTGTCGGTTTCATTTTTTTTGTCGATTGCATGGCGTTTGGGCGGTTTTCGTGGTTGTTTGTTGGTTTCGTGGTTTTTTTGTCGACTTTCGTAGTCGTTTTTCGGGGTTTGGGTTTTTGGGTTTTTTTTCGGTTGGGATGTTGTTTTTCGATTGGGATTTGGGGTTTTTCGGGTTTCATGTTTTTTGTCGATTGCAATTTTTTCGGTGGTGGACGTTTTTCGTTGGTGGGGTTTTTTTCGGTTCCCTGTTTTTTTTGTCGGTTTTTCGTGGTTTTTTTGGGCGATTGCCCTGGGGCGTTTGTCGGGTTTCGTGGTTTTTTTGTCGGTTTTCGTTGTTTGGGCGGTTTTCGTGGGGTTTTTTGTCGATTGCATTTTTTAAACGGGTTTCGTTGGTCGGGTTTTTTTCGTTGGGGTGGGTTGTTTTTTTTGGTTTTTTTGGTCGTTGTCCGGGTTTCGTGGTTTTTTTGTCGGGTTTCATGTTTTTTGTCGGTTTTTATGTTTTTTGTCGATTGCTGGTCGTTTGTCGGTTGCGGGTTTTTTGTCGGGTTTCCCTGGTTTTTTTGTCGGTTGCATGTTTGTCGGGTTTCGTGGACTTTGTCGTTTTCGGGGGTCGTTTTTCGGTTTTTTTGTTTTTTGTCTGTTTTCGTGGTTGTTTGTCCCCCCCCATTGCATGGTCGTTTGTCCGTTTTCGGGTTGTTTGCGGTTGCTGTTGTTTTTCGGTTGCAGTTGTTTGTCGGGTTTCGTGGGTTTTTTGCGATTTCATGTTTAAACGGTTTTTGGGTCGTTTTTCGTTTCGTGGTTTTTTTTCGGGTTTCAGGTTTTTTTGCGGGCGTGGTTTTTTTTTCGGGTTTCGTGGTTTTTTGTCGGTTTCGTGGTTTTTTCGGTTGCGTGGTCGTTTTTTCGGTTGCGTGGTTGTTTGGGCGGTTTCATGGGTTTTTGTCGGTTTTCATGGGTTTTTTTTCGGTTTTTGTTGTTGTCGATTTTTTTTTTTTTTTCGGTTTGCGGTTTGGGGTTTTTTGTGGTTGCATTTTGTTTTTCGGTTGCATGTTGTTTGTCGATTGCAAAGGGCGTTTTTCGGTTTTGGGGGTTTTTTGTTGGTTGCCCTGGTTTTTTGCGCTTGCGTATCGTTTTTCGGGTTTCGTGGGGTTTTTCGGTTGCATATTGTTTTTGGGTTTCATGTTTGGTTTTTTCGATTTCTGGTTTGCTTGTCGGTTGCGTGGTTTTTTGCGGTTGCGGGGTTGTTTTTTCCGGGTTTCATTTTGTTTGTCGGTTTTCAAAGTTGTTTGTCGATTTCATGGTCGTTTGTCGGTTTCGGGGGTTTGTTTGTTGGGTTTCGTTTTTGTTTTGTTTGATTGCGAGTCGGGTTTTTCGGTTGCGTGGTTGTTTGTCGATTGCGTTTGTCCCTTTGTCGGGTTTCCGGGGGTTTTGTTTTTCGATTGCATGTTTTTTTGTCATTGCATGTTTGTCGGTTTTCCTGGCGTTTTTCGTTTCGTGGTCGGTTTTTCGGTTTTCATGTTTTTGCGGGTTTCGTGGGTTTTTTTGTCGATTGCCTGGCCCTTTGGCGGTTGCGTGGTTGTTTGTCGGGTTTCATTTTTTGTTTGTCCCGGTTTTCGTGGGGTTGGGTTTTTTTGATTGCCCTGTTTATCGTTTTTCGTCGGTCATTTTTTCGTTGCGTGGTTGTTTTTTGGTTTCCTGGTTTTTTTTTCGGTTTCTTTTTTGTTTTTCGGTTGCCCTGGTTGTTTGTCGGGTTTCTGGGTTGTTTTTTTTGGGTTTCGTGGTTGTTTTTCGGTTGCGTGGTTTTTTGTCGTTCCTGTTTTTTGGGCGGTTTCATGGTCTTTTGGGCGTTGCGTGGTTTTTTTTGTCGGTTTTCATGTTGTTTTTTCGGTTGCCCGTTGTTTGTCGATTGCCCTGGGGGTTTGTCGGTTTCATGTTTTTTGTCGATTTCATGGTTTGTTTTTCGGTTGCGTGGGTTTTTTGTTGGTTGGGGTGGGTTTTTGTCGATTGCGTAGTGTTTTTCGGTTGCGTGGTTGTTTTTCGGTTTCATGTTGTTGTCGATTGCATTTTTTTGGGCGGTTGCATTTTTTTTTTTGTCGATTGCATGTTTTTCGGGTTTCGTGGGCGTGGCGTTGCGTGGTCGTTTTTCGGTTGCATGTTTTTTGTCGGGTTTCGTGGGTTTTTTTTTTCGATTTTAAAGGTCGTTTGGGCGGTTGCGTGGTTGTTTGTCGGTTGCTGGTGTTTGTCGGTTGCGTGGTGTTTGTCGATTGCATGTATCGGTTGCGTCGGTCGTTGTCGTTGCGTCGTTGTTTTCGGTTGCATGGTCGTTTGTCGGTTGCGTGGTTGTTTGGTGGTTTTGTGGTTGTTTTCGGTGCGTGGTGTTTTTCGCGTTGCGTGGTCTGTTTGTCGGTTGTGTGGCTGTTTGTCGATTGCGGGGGTCCCGTAGGTTGCGGGGTTCTTTTCGGTTGCGGGTTTTTTTTCGGTTGCGTGTTGTTTTTCGGTTGCGTGATTTTTTTTCGGGTTTCGTGGGGTTTTTTGTCGGTTGCATGTTTTTGTCGGTTGCGTGGTTTTTTGTCGATTTTCAGTTTTTCGGTTGCTCGGTGTTGTCGTTGCGCGTTGTTTTTTTGGTTGCATGGTCGTTTTCGGTGCGTGGTTGTTTGTCGGTTTATGTTTTTGTCGGTTGCGTGGTTTTTTGTCGGTTGCATGTTGTTTTTTCGGTGGTAGTTTTTGTCGATTGATTGTTTTCGGTTCTGGTCGTTTGTAGGTTGTGGTTACGTTGCGTGGTTTTTTGTCGGTTTTCTGGTTGTTTTTCGGGTTCCCTGGGTTTTTTGTTGGTTTCGTGGGTTTTTTTTCGGTTTCGTGGTTGTCTGTCGTTGCATGTTTTTTTCGGGTTTCATGTTTTTTGTCGTTGCATGGTTTCCCGGGGTTTCGGGTTTTTGTCGGGTTTTATTGTTGTTTCCCGGTTTATGTGTTTTGTCGATTGCATGGGCGTTTTTTTCGGTTTCGTGGTTTTTTGTCGTTGCATGGTCGTTTGTGGTTGGTGGGCTTTTCGGGTTTTCGTGGTTTGTGTCGGTTGCGGGTTGTTTCTCACCTGCGTGGTTGCTTGTCGTTGGGGTTTGCGTTTGGAGATTATGGGTTTTTTGTCGGTTCCCTGGTTTTTTTGTCGGGGGTTTCATGATTGTTTGCGGTTGCATGGTCGTTTGTCTTTTTCTGGTCGTTTGCGGTTGCGTGGTTTTTGTCATTGCATATTGTTTTTCGATGCATGGTTATCGGTTGCGTGGTGTTTGTCGGTTCCCCGGGGTTTTTTGTCGGTTCGTGGTTTTTTGTCGGTTTTGGGGGTTTTTTGTCGGGTTTCATGTTGTTTTTCGAGCAGGTATCGGTTTTCGTGTTATGTTCGGTTGCGTGGGGCTTTTTTCAATGCGTGGGTTTTTTGTCGGGTTTTGGGCTGTTTGGAGACTGCAAAAGGGCGTTTTCCCCGGGTTTCATGGTTTTTTGTCGGTTGCATGAAAGTTGTCGGTTGATGCTGTTTTTAGTTGCGGGTTGTTTGTGGTTGCATGGCGTTTTTTCGGTTAAAGGGTTTGCCGGTTGCTTGGGGTTTGTAGGGGTTTGGGGGTTCTTTGTGAGTGCTGGTTTTTTTGTAGGGGCGTGGTTCTTTTTAGGTTTCGTGGTTGTTTTCGGTTGAGTGGTTATTTTTTCGTGCATGGTCGTTTGCTGGTTTTCTTTTTTGTTTGTTGGTTTCGTGCCGTTTGTAAAGGCGGGTTTTTTTCGGTTGCAGGGGCGTTTTTAGGTTGCTGGTTTTTTGTAGGTGGCATGGTCGTTTGTCGGTTGCGTGGTTGTTTTCGGTTTCATGGTTGCTTTTCGGTTGTTGGGGTTTTTTGTAGGTTGCGTGGTTTTTTTGTCGATTACGTGGCTGTTTGTCGATGCATATTTGTTTCGGTTGCATGGTTGTTTGTCGGTTGCATGGTTGTTTGTCGATTGCATGGTTTTTTTATCGGTTGCATGGTTGCTTGTTAGTTGCTCGAGAAGAATCGTTTTCTAATTACTGGTATTACTCTCTCGAGGCTTCTCGGCTACAGCAATCAGTATCTTTCAGTGCACCCGACACTCGGGAGATTTTCGTCGGTCCAACAGCTGGAACCCGAGAAGTTCAACTGAGTAGGGCCCCCGACGCCGAGGCTGAGGGCGGATCCCGGTGGACTGAAGGTCGTCTCCCAGGAGCCGGGCTGGGCGCCTCTTTCTCTCGGCGGCGATAACAGTCAAGGACCTTCTACGCAGGCGCTCACAAACACACCCGTTACACAAACTTAATATGAGACATGCGTGCGTGTGTGAAAACTAAACACATATATCATAAAGGATGAACGTTTACATGAAAAATTTTACACACACAAACACACACACACCACCCCACACACACACACACACACACACACACACACACACACACAATATATTTTATATATATATATATATATTATATATATGTATGTATGTATATGTATGATATATATGTACACACACACACACACACACAAAACAAACACACCCCACACACACACACACACACATACACAGATATAGATATAGATAGATAGATAGTTTGATATGTGTATGGGGTGTGGTGTGTGTTTGTGTGAGTGTAAGTGTGTGTGGGTATGAGTTTGTGTCATAAGAAGGATCCATAAAACAAGCAGTCATCACCGAGATGTGGCAGCCCGTGGTTCGTTCCTTGTTAATATGCCGCAGTGAGAACAAATAATTGTAGGAAATGTTTTAAAAAAAAGTAACAGGGAATTCAGAAACAAAACTGTGGAATACACAAATAGCCGTGTTATGGTAAACATTTCCATGGCGAATGACACTTAAACCTCTAACACTACAGAAAGACTTTCATCAGATGAGCCTTTGCAAATAAGAAACCATGCAGAAGCAAAACCATCACAAGAACAACACCTAGTGCTTAAAATTTTGTCACGTAAATTCATCACAGCCAAAAACGATCATTTGGAATACAAGGTAAAAAGTAGAGACTGTGTAGTAAAAATACTTTAGGATCTTCGAGAATTAGTTTTGTATGCCAGAGTAAAAAAACTAAAGACGTTGCCTTTTAAAAAAGGTTTTCAGCAGATAGCATCTACATCTCCCCTAAGTTATTGTATTACAAGATGACTTTTTTCTTTTGTTGTGGCAACGCCTTCAAAAAAAAACGGGTAGGGCGAAAAAGTTTTTTTTTGGGCACTGTGTCAAAAAAGAATAAGTGTGGATAATGGAGCAAAACTTTTTACTGTGATGTAATGGGAAAATTTTGTGAAAGCCCATAGAGGGAGATAAAGCTTGAAACAGGGGAGGTTGGGGAATATTTTATGAAAATAGTTATATTTTTAAACAGAGTAGCCTATGCCAAAGAAGTTTCATCATAAATTTATAATAACGTACTAATATTTAAGTAAACAGATTACAAAACGACATGAAATTGTACCACAATACATCCCCTTTTGGGAATTTAAATTTAAGCAGAATTTTATAGCAACAATGTACTATCGAAAATATAAAATTACAGAAGAGACGGGATATAGATTTTTCCATAATATTTGTAACACTCCCATTTTTATCTTTTAAGAGGTCCCTTTGCCACTGCGTTTTTTTTGTGCCCACCCAGATCCCAATTAAGAAGACTTCGCTATTTATGTTTTTTCCCTTTTTGAACCCAACCCCTTTTCCATTTCAATAGGGGCCAAAGTTCTTGAAAGACTGTCCCCCCGGTTTGGGCTTTTCCGCAGCACCTTATGCCTTTATTTTTTTTTCACATCGAAAAACAATCTAAAATTTCAGCAAAATTATATATAGTTGAATAAAAGGGCAAAAGCAGTTCGTAAGCCGCCGATACCTGCTGGAGCCAAGACCTGTATAACTTTGCAACACAAAAATCGTCGAAAACACCCATTTCCAGAAAACAATGGATTTTTTTTTGGGGCCTCACTACTCTTTGCTTTAATACTGGCAATGAATTTTTCCTTTAGTTTTATTTAAACTTTTAGAGTTTTCCTTTGGAAAAAATATAGAAAATCAGTAAAAAAATTATCCAGTTTACGGAAAAATTTATATTTTTATTTGGTTTCGTGGACAAGACAATGTGTCGTTTTTCGGTTATAAAAGCCCCCAAGTGTTGTTACTAAGCAGATCTCGACACGATTAGGGAAAACGGTAGTACAGCAGATGGATTCCCACTTCGCTACAAAAAAAAAAAAAAAAGAAAAGAAAAAAAAAAAAGGGTATCAGGAACCATCCAGAGTCAGCACACTGATCATCGTTTTAGTGAAAAAAAAGACAAGGGGCGCATTAAACAAGAGACAAATTTTAAAATTTTTTTAAAGTTTTGATGACTACCATAGACATGCAACACCGAAAGTTAGAACCAAAATCATATATTTTTTATAAATTTCCCATTTAATATATTGCCCCAGTAAGAGGGTTTCTTCATTTACATTTGATTCGGAGATAATATATATATATATATTATATATATATATATATATATAATATATTATATATATATACATATATATTATATATATAATAAAATTATATTATATATTTTATATATATATAAAATAATTATATATATAAAAGTACATCTATACTCTACATTATATTACATACATGTATATATGATCTATATTTTCCCTTATGTATTTTTCTATCTGCTACAATATATACTATATACATATAGCTTTAAATAATATATATGTATATATATATATATATAAATAAATTTTAATATATAATATTTTAAAATGCATATATATATATATATATATATATATATTATAAATTTTTTTTAAATTAATAATATATATATATTTTATATATATATGCATTATATTATATTATATATTATATATATAATAAAATTATATATAATATTATATATATCATCAAGGAAGGATATTTAAAGAAATGGACAGCTTTAAAAAATGCCTCTAAGTCCTCGTGACACACGAACGCAGCTATTTATGCTGACTTTTCCAGAGCTATCGGAAAAATGGCGAGACCCTTTCATGTTTTTCCAAGTGTTCTTTTGGGGATCTTGCATTGATTGAACTCTTTTCAGTAGCAGTGCTATATAGAGGGGTGCCCTGACCTCAGCCTGATGTGGTTCTTTGCTCAGCATGCAGGGTTTCAACTAGTGAGAATTTTTTGCTCTTGCTTAAAAACCCACATTGAAATAGGGGGGAAAACCCCCGGTACATATAAATATATATAATATATAATTATATAATAATTATTTTAATATTTATATATATATTATATTTACACTAACATCACATACAAATCCTATTTATATACACACACAATAAACTATATATGTATGATATTGACGGCCACCATCAGTCGAGCGACTTTGGCATTAATGATTTTTAAATGGGCGAAAAAAGTGAGGAGGGCCCGTTTTTAGGTAAATTGACTTTAAAGGTTAAAGGGTAACTGCACTTTCCGTGTTGTGTCGCGCGTGTAGTGTGTGGATGTCCTCCCCATTGGGGAAAAACAGCACCCCTTCACATAGAGTCAACATCATAAAAACAGTATGTCATTTTTGAGCGCCACTAAACTCGATTTATTTTCTTTCATTTTGTACCATGACAGCCCCAAATATCTTTGATATTGTCGCTCGCCTTGTCTTCGTTTTGCCTCTTCCTCGTTCCTGTCCCCATCCCGTCAGAAATTTTTTTCCAATATTTTTTACTTTCATCACAGCCCAAAAACTTTAATCTCCTTTTTTTCAAGTGCCCAAAACAGCCGGGTCTTCACAATTTTTTTTTCTAAGCACTTCATCTTTGTTTTTTTTTTCTGCCAGTAATATGTATACTCATCTGTAACACCATAGTTAAAAAAACTTTTGACCTTTTTTTTGCTATTTTCCCAGCCCCAAAACCACTCAAAACCCATATGACCAAATTTGGGAAAACTAATGAGTTCAATAACCTCAGTTTTGTCCATAAGGTAATGTTTCGGTTTTTCCCAGATGTTATTGAGAGCAATGTGGCTTTTTTGGAAATGGCAATTCTTCTTTTATCTCCGGTGAATCATCAAGTTTTAGAAAAACAGCCCCAAGATAAGTGAACTCTTTCACATTCTTCAATCTTCATAGTTTTAGTTTTTTGGATTAAGAAAAAAAACCAGCCTTTCGTTCCCCTCTCAAACTTTATCTAGTATTTGCTGTATTCAATGATATGCTGGCAATTTTAAAACTATATCATCGGCGTATCTTAGTTTTAAATTTTTTATCCCCAACACTACAGTTCCTTCAAAATTCTCAGGCACCTCTCATAATTGCTTTCAGAAATATTTTAAAAACGGGGGGAGACAGAATGAAACCTTGTGTACCCCTTGGGGACTTCAAAACCTTTTCTTTTAACCCATAAGGGGTTTTACAGTTGCTTGTTTTTGGTCATACACGGCTTTTATTAGTTGGATGTGTGTTTGGAAATTCATATCGTTCATGATTCAGAGGATATCGTGATAACAGTATAAAAAGCCCCCCCAGTAACAATGAAACAGGTATAGGTCTTTTGATGTTTTCGTTTTTCTTATGACAATTTTAGATTTAAATCTGGTTTTGGTACCCTTTTTCCCGGGGGAAAACCTGTTGTTCGTCTCAATTTCTTCTCTAACTTTAATTCTTCTTTGAAAATTTTAACCAAATTTTTCGCGGATTATTAAGCAATTTTCCCGTTATTGTTGCTTTGGGGTGGTCACCCTTTTTTTGGGATGGGATAAAGACTGATTTTTCCCAGTCTTTTGGCCATTTTTTCATTCTATTTTGTACAGTTTGTAGAAGAAGTATTTAAAAACTTTCGCCCCCATTTTGATTAGTTTTGTTTTTATTTCATCTATTTGGGGCGGTATTTTTAATTTTTATGGTTTTATAACTTTTTCTAGCGTGGGGGGCATCTTCGCTGTCATTGGTCTAATTAAGTTTTTGTTAGACTTTATTCTTTTGTAAGGTTGGGAAAAATATTGATTCCCCTTATCTTTTACTTCTTTTTATCACATAAAAATAGCCATCTTCAGTTTTGATAGTGTCCCTTGTGGTTTAAATTTCGTGTAAAGTTTCGTATCCTTGGTGAGTTCTTTGTTTTCTTATGATAGAAAAGTTTCAATTTCTGGCAATGTTCATTTAAATATTTTTTCCCTTTTCTCGTCGAAAAATCTTTGAATTTTTTTATTTTGTTTTTTTTAAAATTTTTTTCTGGATTATTTATACCCTTTGATTTTTGGCATCTTCGTTTCAATATCACTTAGTGTTTCTTTTGATATCAGGTGGAATTTATCTTTTTTTTTTTTTACATAGTTTTTTAAGCAGTGCTCAGGGAGTTCTTTTTCCTCTTCAAAAACCATTTGGGTTTATCAGTGTCAAATTTTTTTGACACTTAATTTTTAATCGTTGGCAAGAGTTTTTTGTCGAGCTTTTGAGGTGGTGTTGGGCGCTCGATTTTTTGAGTCTTATTGAAAGTCGATAGATAGTAGTTTGGGGGTCATTTTTGCGGTCTGACCATTTTTTGGGGATTCTTTATACAACTTTTTCCCTTTTTGGTTCAAACAAGTAGTCAATTTGGTTGGTTTCTTTGTCTGGTGAAAACCCGGGGTCTTGGGTGGTGTGGAACAAAGTGTTTGGGTTAACTAGATTTTTTATACTACAGAATTCAAAAAATCTTTACCTCTTTCATTTATATCTCAAAGCCGAATTTTCCCCCGGTATTTTTTTGATCATTTTTTCCTACTTTGGCGTTGAGGTCTCCCATAATTTCTTTTACACTCGTTAGGGATTTTGGTCTAAAGTTTCTTGGAGAGTGTTATAAAAATTTTTCCCTTTTTCATTTATTGAAAGTTGGGTTTGTGCGTAGCATTGTTAAACTAGTTATAGGGTTTTTTTTGTATTTTGATTTCTAAACCCACATTTTTTTGGGTGTTCCCAATTAGTGCATTTGCGTTTTTTTCCCTGAGAATATAGCAACTCCGGACTATAATTTCCCTTTTTCTTTCAGAAAAAAAAAGCTTGTTTTTTTAGTTTGAAAAAAACCATTACTTTTTCCAATTGGTTCACGATTTAATTTTCCCATCCCTTTGTTTTCCTTACGTTTCCCCGTTCCCATTTTTTAATTTTTTTAATTGGACATGTTTTTTTTGTCTTCTATTTTTTCCAGATGCATATTTAAATGTCAGCCCGGTTGCCACTGAAAAACGCGCCCCTTTAAACCCACGCGAGGGGCGATGGATATGAATTATATTTTTGTATTCAACATTTGGTTTTTAGAGGTTTGACAGGAGAAAAAAAGTTAAGGGAATCCCCCGGCTCCTTCCAAAATCGCAGTCTGCAAAAACTAGGAGGAACTATTTG
>NC_051401.1:32512068-32522068 GCF_015228065.2 Penaeus monodon | reverse complement strand
AAGAAATAAAAACGCAGACAAGGAGAAAATGAGAGTTTCATTCCCACCTGAGAATCAAAAGGGAACATAACGAGGTCGAATTCGCAGGTGTAGGTCACGTGGTACAGCTGACTCATCTGCAGGCTGTTCTCTCTCCCGGAGAAGATATTAACTGCGGGCAAAAGCCGAGGTCAGACGGTGGCGTCGTAGTCGGGAATAGTTTGAATGTAGTCAGTCCTGTATGAACATTTTGGCATGCTATGTGCGTTTGTTTAGCAATGCATACGTGTTAAGAGTATTTCTGTTTGTCTCCGAAAGACATTGAATCACATTATGTTTTGAACAGATTTAAAAGTAGGATTAAAAAGTAAGAAATCTAAAATATATAAGTTTACCTATCAACATTTGCACCAGAGAAAATGTTATTTATTTAAGGGGTAACTACACATATATTAATTGGTTTATACGTTCAGGGTAGGAAGAAGGCGAAATCATAAGGAACTGTGCATGAGTCATACATAACACCTATAGAACTATTGATGGAATATTAGATATTACTGGAAATTACGCCTAACATCAAAAAGTAAGTATCTGACCTTCCGATAGAACGTAACATAATTAGACACTTTTCTCTATAGCATTTTCTTCGCAAACTAATAAACTAAAAATAAGGGCAGTAAATAGGATATAAAACTCAAACATTATAGTGTTCCATGACACGTACTCTTCCAGCGGCGAGAAAAAATGACGCGACATCGAAGCGACGAAACAATCGGACGGAATTGTCGCGGACGACGTAAGGGAAAGCAAATGAGCCAATGGGAATTGCACTTGGCCGTCACGTGACAAGCGACCCTCGCGACCAGTCTATTAGAGCCAATAAGATTCGTAATAGATAATCACGTGACAATAGAAGCTGAACCCAGGGGGAAGTCAGTTGCGTTCCATCATGGTTAGGCAGCTACGATGAGGATTTTGACGACTCGGGAGCTGGTCATTGCGGATTTATTGGTCAAGATGAGAAAGTATCGGTGCAAGATCCAGATATTTTTCCGGGCTCTACCCTGCCGGAGAATATGAAGTTAAGATTTTGCAGGGGGTGGTAGCCCCCCTGAGAGGGGGGGTTAGGGGGCGACGCCCCTTAATTACTGTACTATACAATATCTAAATTAATAAAAGATTTACTTCGATCATTCATTTTTACCCGGCACCGATATCGTAGTTGTGCTTCATTTTCAAAGGAAATGGGTGCTAGAAACACGACAAGAGCTTAAGAAAAACGTAATTTGCACCCAGAAATCGGTGTTAGGCGTCATTTCCAAATTTACCGAATATTAAATGAATGCCTCAAACTGTGGAAAACTGTGCAGTAATAAAAATTATATTTCCTATGAAGAAACCTTTTTGTTGCACATCAGTTTTTGTTACCACAAGGTCCTACTGTGACATAAAGAGCTTGCCATACCTTCCACTGGCAGGTAAGGCGGCCCCGGCGAGGAAGGACTCTCCCGCAAACACTCGAGCGTGGAGCCGGGATCCAGGTTGGTAAAGACGTTGCCCAGGGCGTTACTGAAGTGCACTCTCGGAGTCCAGATATCGGCCACTTCCTCAGAGGAAAGCTTGTTGAGGCTGCGATCCTCCTTGAGGTTCAAGTAATTCAGCCGGACGTCCTTCCACTGCAGAGAGAGCTTGAACGTCGCTGTCATGGACAGGTCCTGCGTGACGATAGACGGGAAGGCGATGAGCTGGATCCCTACCTTGACGTCCAGGGGATTTTCCTTCTGTGGGGAGGGGGGCGGGATGTTGGTGTTGTACCCGGGCGGGATGTCGACCACGGAGCACAGGGATTCGTCACTCTCATCTGGGCAGTCGATGCGTAGGTTACACCTCAGTGAGAGGTCGATGCAGTTACCGTCAGCACAGGTAAATTCTCCCTTGCCGCAGACTGATAGCGTGAGAGGAATCTCGGTTCCCGTTTGCATCTGGCACACCTCACCGCCCCGCGTCCATTGGCGTGTGCCGAACGGATACATCCCTCCCTTGATGGTGTCCATGTGGCTCTAACCCCCTCCTCCTGCAGGAGAAATGAGCTACTGTATTGCGATGTATGTATGTATGTATGTATGTATGTATGTATGTATGTATGTATGTATGTATTTACAGATTATGATACTCGTAGAAATATTTTTCCATGAAAATTGCCTACATAGAAAATCGTATTAGGAAAAAGCCTTACTTTGAGAGACAGAAGAACCCAGCTGCCAGCACCTGGATCCCAGAAAATATCCGAATGCAGGAATCCAGATAGAAACGGGCGTCCGTTCTTCTCTTCGGACACAATATATTGTTTGTTAATCGGAGATCCCTCACACAACATGGCGCCCTTGAGGTAGAGGACAGACAAGTGGTCGAACTCGCACGGGACGCAGAAGGCATAGGAGTCGAGGCAGGCAATGTCCGACCACAGCCCCGGAAAATCACCAGCCAGCATAACCAGGCAGTTCTCGACATTACCTCCGTTGGGTCCGGCGCCTCGCCACGGCCCCTCCCACGCCAAGGGTTCACCCGACGTCCAGTACACCCATTCGCTCTCTGTCCTCATGTCGTTTGCACCCAGCCACAGGTAGGCGGAACCCTGGCCTCCTGAGCAGTACCCAGAGCGGTCTTGGACGACTCGTACATCCACGTGTTCTCCACGTCGTCCAGCGGAACCGATAGTGAACCTCCGACTATCTGAGGGACAGATATTGATGCTGCAATTATCATTATTATCATTATCATTATCATTATTATTATTATTATTATTATTATTATTATTATTATTATTATTGCTATTATCATTATCATTATTATTATTATTATTATTATTATTATTATTATTATTATTATTATTATTATTATTATTATTATTATTATTATTATCATTATTATTATTATTATTATTATTATCATTATTATCATTACTATCATTATTATTATCATTATTATTAATGTTATACCATTATTATTATTATCATTATTATTATTATTATTATTCATTATCATTATTATTATTATTATTATTATTATTATTATTATTATTATTATTATTATTATTATTATTATTATTATTATTATTATTATTATTATTGTTATTACTATTCTTCTTCTTCTTCTTCTTCTTCTTCTTCTTCTTCTTATTATTATTATTATTATTATTATTACCATTACTATCATCATCATCATCATCGTCATCATCATCATCATCATTACTATTATTATCATTATTGTCATTATAACAAGTGACAACAAAACTGTTATTAGCTTTATTTTATCATTATTATCATCGTCATCACAAGCAGCAGCATCAGAAGTAACAACTATTATTGTTATTATTATTATTATTATTATTATTATTATTATTTATGATTGGTATTGTTATCTTCATTATTATCAACTTTACAACTAATCTTGATTATATTATAATCGTATGACTAGCATTGCCATCATCATTATCGCCATTATCATTGACATTATTACTGTTAATAATATCATTAATATTATCACTAAATAACCCGAAAATGAATGGTTTATGTGCACCCAAAGCTCCCAGTTCCCACAGAGCGTTTGCTAAATCTCGCAATGCCTTAAAACAGAAATACACGGAAGTTTGTCTCTCAGATTTCCCTGATAAACGCATACACGAGAGACCTCTTCACCTGGCACAAATTGATAGCGTTTTTCAGTGAGAAAGGGTCCGGGAAAATTTAATTTTTCGGCTCGCGTGTTGCCACGCTCTCTGTTTTTGCACCGCCCATTGCACTTCTCCCTCGATCTCCATTGGTTGTGCCCCAACTGAGGACGTTCCTTCGTGCTGCACATCACACGTGGCGTCTGGGGGGGAATTTAGCGTTTTTTCTCCGGGTAATGGTTTATCTAGTGAACATCTTAAGGCAAAACTAAATCTGAAGTTAAATTAAATCTAAAAACCAGCATGGGAACAATTAAATTTTGAAATAAAAAACCGAGCTTAAGGAATAAATGTAAAAAAATTAACAAAATTTAAAAAAAGCAAGCTTAAGAATTACAAATCGAAAAAAATTTTTTAACGAATAATAAATTTGTTCATCAAAACTAAAAAAAAAAAACACAGGGAAAAAAGAAATCTAGAAAATAAGCCCAAGGAAAATCAACCCAGAAAACCAAGTTTAAGGAAAATCAGATCTAGAAAACCAAACTCAGGGAATAACAAAACTAGAAAACCAAGCTCAAGGAAGAACCCGATCGAGAAAAAATAGGCTTAAAGTGGCGAAACGCCCCCCGGTGCTTTACCCGGATCGCCCCGTGATGGGCTTTTCGTCGAAACCGTCCCCAGAATTGAGTTCGGTGATCTCCCCGCTGAAACTTTGGTCGCGGTGGAACCCCCCGGGGAGGCTGTCCTGTTCCTACCTTTTATCATTCGGAGTACCGTCATTTGGGATGCCTGAAACCCCGACAATATTGTTCTATTTTGTTTTATAAGACTAAAAGAAGAGGGTGGAGGGTTTTAAAAAACCGTAAGTTACTTTTACAGAGAATGGGGACCGGGATTCTCACCAAAGTAAAAGCGCCGCCTGGTCGAAGGGCCCATTATTCCGGAAAGAAACCTTCCCGCGGCGTTCCCCCTTGAGGTAGAGCGCCACTTGCCCCTCCCGAGGGCAAAGGGAACAAAGTGGGGCCCCAAGAGCGCAGCGGTGTCGTGGGTGGTTAGTGCCCACTTGCTTGTGGAGACTTTGTACCCCCCCATACGATGGTCTGGAAAGGGGGCCCCATAATGATGGACAAAATTGGGAATTTTTTAAAAAAATATTCACTATTTTTTTTTTTTTTAAAAATATACGGCTATTTACAGCATGTATGGTTAGGATACATAGATTCATGATAGATCCGTACACATATTAGTTACGTTAGTATATAACATGCTTATATGCAACTGTAGACCATCACCCATTCGTATTTTCGTTATCAAGATCATCTGACAGCGCGTACGACATGAGTGTTGACTCTCACGAAACCTTGCAGACGGAGGCGGTAACACACGCTGAAGCTGAAGAGCTTCGGGAAGGGGCGTCACCAAGTGGGCAAAGCTCTCTGAAGAAGGTATGCCGGACCCCCCTGAAGGAAGAGGATCGGCACCGGGGTAGCGGTGGCACTTGGAGGCACGTCCACTGGGGAAGGGAGGAGAGGCTTTTTTTCGTTCTTTTGGCTCTTTATGCCCTGTCGCACTTGTGAACTTATATTTTGGTATCGCATATATTTCATCTCTCTCCTCTCTCCCTCTCCCCTCTCTCTCTTCTCTCCTCTCTCTCTCTCTCTTTTTTTCTCCTCTTTCTCTCTCTCTCTCTCTCTCCCTTCCCCCCTCTGCTCTTTCTCTCTCTCTCTCTCTCTCTCTCTCTCTCTTTTTCTCCTCTCTCTCTCTCATCTCTCGTCTCTCTCTCTCTCTCTCTCTCTCTCTTTCTGTCATTAACTCTGTCAATCTATCCATCTATCTGTCGGTATATCATATCTTCCTGCCTCTCACTACATAACTTCCTTCTTTCTTCCTCCCCTTCCTCGTGTACCAGCAAGCGTAAGGAGATATTTACCGGGCTGACCCTCTTTTAGAAGGAAAGGAGAAGAGAAGGAGCATCAGACTCAACAAAAGTTTAGTCTTTTCTTGCGTCATCTTTGGGATCACGGGATCTGAAAAAAGAAGTCTTTATGTCGGTAATTTATTTGGTGTACGCACACAAGTACACGAGAAAAGAAAATCCTAGAGGATTCCAGAGTTTACAGATACAGACATCCTGAAAAAGTTACCTTACCCTGACCGTCGTTTCTGACAGAAAGCTGTCAAAGAAAAACCCGAATATGAATTGACGTTACCGAATATTTTATGTTTGTTGCCTTCAGTACAAGCGCCTTCAAATTCAAAGTTGATTCGAAGTCAATAATATATCTTATTTGAAACTGACTCAGATATAATATCTTCATGGAATCCAGGTGGATTTCGAAACGTAGTCTCTCTTTCAATAAATCATTTTTTTGTATTGTGGATTTTTCTTCCATTGTATCAACACGGAGAAATGTTTTGCTATTCATAACCGTCTAATATGAAACTATAGTGGGTGATTTGCAATTATTATTACACTGCATGCGTATTTTTAACCCATAGATTTATTGATGTGCTTAATATACATAAAGCTACACAATTTCCCATGTAAAAAAATCGTGCACAGCGTGCCTAATATAAAAAAAATATTTTATTATCATAATTAATACCAAGAACTTAAATGAATAATTTTGTCAATTACAACGAACCACACCCAAAAGTCAAACGGGGATAACTGTGTAGATGTTGGTTTTTAATTACTTCAATGCTGAAACACTTTTTTTTTTTTGCTTAATAATATTCTTGGGTAATTCCCTTTACAAGCCAAAAAAAAGGAGGAGAAAAAATAACATTGGTTCCGAATTCTTTTTTTCTTTAAAGTGGATAAAAGTAAAATTTGTATTAGCTCTCGGTGTTTTCACTTTGGGGTATTTAAGTACAAGGCATGCATAAGTTCAATTCCTTTCGTTCTCCGTCTTTTCACACACACGATGTAGCAGCAAGTCATCGAAAGGCCGGGTTTTGCGAAATTTATTCTGAAAGACTAAATATGCCTACACGCCAGATAAAACGTTGGATACACACGGACCGCATCATATCACAAGCATAGACACATACAAAGTTCGTGCGCTTACATGCACTAAAAAAAGACCTCAGGAAATAACGCTTAAATTTTCAAACGGGTAGTAAAGTTGGGGGGGAATTTTTGAAAAATACAAATGCGCCTTTTTTTCATGTGACGAAAAACGACGTATGTATTGAACACACCCCACACACACCACACAACCACACACACACACCAAACACACCACACACACACACACACACTCACAGAATATATCAAAAACAGGGCAAAAAAAATCCTTTTTAAAATCGTCATAAACATTTAACCCTAGCATTGTTTTCAGTGTCTGACAGGAAATTTAACTTTCGTACCAGCTTAAAAAAGTTGTTGGGCATCAATGCATTTTGAATACCGATTGCAGAAACTAAAAAATTAACACAGAAACGAGACAGCAAAGAAGTGCTGCTTCATGAATATCACAAAAAAGTTTACCCTTATTTCTCGTCTTCTTTCAATTCACTGTAATTATCCTAATTTTACACAAAAGCGACAGCAGTGATCACGAAACATACAGACTACACAACTTAGTAGGGGGGGACCAATCAGAGCCCATCTGGACGAAAAACTTAAAAAAGTATGAGCATTAAATCTAAAAATGCCTTCTAAAAGCAAGGGATATTAATGTTTTATTTAGCACAGAAAAAGAACAAAACCCATTTTCCCTTGAAATACTCACGGGGTTTTAAAGCTAAAAAAAAAAAAAAAAAAAAAAAAAAAAAAAAGGGGCCACATCTATAATTGAAAACTCACAGGGTATAGGGGCTGAGGGGGTAAACGAGAAACCGCATAATGTTTTTTTTTTTCTTAATGTCGGAAAAAAGAACACGAAAATTTTAATTCCGATTTTAGTGATTCAAATTATGTAGAAAATGATAAAACTTAATTGGTATTAATTGTAATAAAAAGGGGTAATTAAGTTGAAGGTAGCACACCTACCCATACACACACACACACACACACACACACATCCCACACACACACACACGCAAACCACACCACACCACACATACACACACACAACACATACACATACCTATAACATACCCCTACACATACACATACACTACACAACACTAAAATACACATACACATACAATACACATACACTAAATACAACATACACATACACATACACATACACACACACAACAAAACCAAAACCACACACCCCACACCCCACACAGTATATAATATATTTATATATTATTCCTATATATATAATATCTATATATATATATAATAATATATATATCACACACAAAACCCCACCCAAACCCTACACGCATACACACAGAAACACACACACACACACACACACACCCCAACACCACACAATACACACACATATAATATATTATATTATTAAAATTATATTATATATATATATTTTATTATATATATATACATACATAAACATAAATACAAACCCCCCACACACACACACCGCGCACACACACACCACACACCACCGCTACACACAAACCACACACAATGCAAAAAAATATAAGTGTTTTAAGATACAATTACGCAATTTACATGAAAAAAACAATATATATATATATATATATATATAAATATATATATATATATAATATATAATGATATATATCTCATCAGCACAGCAGCAGTATAGGGGAGCAAACCCCGGGCGGGGGCGCTAGCGCATCCTCCTTCTTTTTCCACCTACGAGGGTCCCACATGCAAGCCGCCAGGCAGAGGCCCCGGCCCATCTCATTTTTTACACAGGTTTGATCGTCTGTCCAAGCCCCCACTTCCAAAGTCTCCTACAGGCCTTCCTCCACCCAGGGTTGTATCGAACGAGAACCCGGTGGGCAGGATCATCCCGGGGAAACGAGCCAGGGGGTTGTATTACCTGAGTTGGCGATCATTAGATTAGTGCAGGTAACAGGTCCTGTACCAATCTCACGGTGCAACGTTTGGGTTTGGGCATATGGCCCACCAACTGTAACCCATGATCAAGGACCTATTATAAAGGCATAAAACGAATTCCAAAACACAAAATAGATCCAGATTTTTCTACTGTAGTAAAACTGGTGTATCAGGGCCTTGAAGACATTAGCTTGATCCTTTCTCCCACAAACACATTACCGACTGAACAAGTCTCCTAGCAGGCCCCCAAAAACCTGGATCTTGGTCTTTCTTTCCCGGAGATCTCTGCCCCAGGGGCTTTGCCTCATTGCTAAATGCATCAAGGCCGCCACTAGGGGGCGGGACTCAGAAAGAATACGACATCATCAGCAAAATTTAAAGTCTGAACCCTTTATATTGCCCAAGTTTCCCTAGTGACTTTGCACAGTAGCTCTCCCCCCGTTCCGTCCATGCAAGGTTGAAACACCACACTTGCAGCCCTTTCAGTACCCGTATACAGGCTTGCTATTAATCCAAAATCCTTGGGTTTTTTTTTTTTTTTGGGTTCCCTCTTAGTCTCAAAGAAGTTTGAAGGGGGTTAAGGCCCCCGGTATCTGAGCATTTTTCCTCGGGAGTGCATCCACCACCCCTTTCCCCTCCAGGGAGAGGCCCCAATCAGCGGGTTTTTTTAGAAAAAAAAATAGAAACCCATCGGGGCCCGAGGCAGCCAGGACCATGCAAGCCGCTTGCATGGGGTTCTCCCCAGCCTTTAATAGTTCACGGGATGCTGCAAAGGGCCAGCTGTTTTACCACTTTCAGCTTGGAGATCCCCCCCCCGGGCTTCATTGGGGGGGTGAACCTCGCTGAGGGCGTATGTCTGGCAAAGGAATCTCGACACTCCCTGCTCCAATTTAATTTTGTGGGATCAACCGGGTTCAACTGCTCAAAATACTCAATCCAATCACCTGAAACCCCATCAGGATCTGAGATTATTGGCCCCCTGTTGAGTGGACTGCAGTCGTTGTGAGAGGGCTTTGAGTTCAGCTTTCTCAGGATTGGGGAAGGGAAGACTAGGAAAATGCTTTCGACCCCCCTGCAAGATTCCTGATAAACTATTTCCCTTTTCCCTTCTTAGCAGGACCTATTCCTGGGCACCAGGTAACAAAGCAAAATTTCGATCCCCTGACAGTCGAGCCGTGCAAAAGGGATCGTTGCACCCATTGTCTCCCGCGAGATGAAATTCTGCTTGCTCTTTGGGGGTTCACCAATCGATTCATGGGCGCTGAGCATTTCATGCTTGAAGGTGTCCCACAGAAGAAAAGGGTCTTGGGGGTTCCCGGGGGCCCCCCCCCAAAGTGGGCCCCCCGGGGAAAACGACAATTTTTTGGGGGGGAGCCCCTTTTTAACAAAGTTTCCCC
>NC_051401.1:32485645-32508145 GCF_015228065.2 Penaeus monodon | reverse complement strand
ATTTATATATATATATATTATTATAAATTATTATATATATATATATATATATGTATATATATATATATAAAATTATAATATTAATTTATATTCTGTGTTGTGTGTTTATATATATATATTATTATATAATTAAAATTTTATATATATTAAAATAATATTTTATATTTATAGACATATATTTTAATATATATATATTATATATATATATGTATAAATATATATATATATTAATAAAATATATATATAAATTATATTAAAAATATATCACATACATATTATACAGACTTATATATAAAAATATAAATAATATATAATAATATAATTATATATAATATAAAATATATATATATATCAGTATTTATATGTAGTATATGTAAATATATATGTATATATACAAATAAAAGAAAATGAATTGTATATGAATTTATATTATATATATTATATAAATAATATTATTATATATAAATATTTACATACATTATATATAATATATATTATATATATATATTATATTAATATAATAATTTGTATGTTAATATGTAAAACAATATGTAAAAACACACTCTACAAACTATATGATACATGAATACTATAAAAATAGATACATATCCTATTTTAATATATATAATATATATATACATATTTCCATAAAATAAAATTTTTATCCAAAATATTAAAATATATTATATATATATAATTATATAATATATTATATATATATTATACATATATTATATATATAAATATATATAATATTATTATAATTAAAATAATGCTGTAAAAATGTATATATAAATTATAGATACATTATATGTGGTGGTAAATATTTGTAGGTTTTTAGGCCCCACCTTGGTAAATGACCTTCGTCTGCTACCAAACACTGAAAAAATTTTAACTCACGATGATGCAATTCGCTCATTGATGTACAGTCATCTCAATTTTATGCTTGGGTTCGTGAACTCGACGAAATTTTTTTAGCAACTGTAACAGGTTTTTCCCCCCACATTAGTCTGGACGCAAATGGTATCACAATACCCTTTCCCGACCCACCCTCATGAGGAACCTCCACTTAATGGGTTAAAGGGGGCGATTTCCAAGTGAAGGGTGGAAAGCTGCAGGCATATGTATCCCTCTAACTGCTCAAATTTTGGGGGAACATATGGGCCGGGGCTTAACTGCCGTCAGGCAGTCTGGGTTTCCTTCCCCCCGAAACCCTTTTTGGGGGGGGGGGGGGCACCCTTCTGGAAAGGGAGAGGGTATCGATGGACTGTCAACTACTGTAGCATCACACTGTTTGTATACCAGGCAAGGGGTTTTTATCCTATCCTTCTAAAAAGGAACCATGACCCCCTATTAAGGCACCATAGACCGTTTGAGCAGTCTGGATTCACTCTGGCAAGTCCACAATAGACCCGTTTCCTAGCGCTTTGAGTCATTGTAGCAATGCTGTCGTAAGTTGGTAGGGCGGCTGCTTGCAGCCTACATTCGACCTCAAGAAGGCGTTTGTCGCGGCGGAATTGCCCTACAGAGATTATTGGACTGCACTGAATAGCAAACAAGCCTATATATTGGACTACTGAAATGCCACACGGATTATTGGCTTAAATAACCAAAGCATATATATCTGCGTCTTAGACCTTGACTTTAGCACGACGATGTATGTAACAAGTATCTACGATGGATCAGGGGAAACATCCCCCCCCCCCCCCCCCTTCCCCTAACTAGTGCGGAAACAATTGGACAGGACAATATGTCAACCGACGACTACACTGTATGACTGGCATGGGACCTCGTTAACTTGAATATTCCAGGACCGCCAACTCAGGCTATAGGAGCACCTGCCTCGTTTCCCCGGTGTGCATGACCTGCCCATCAAGTTGTCTCTTTGCGAGACAATCCTGAGTGCGAGAGGCCCGTGCGGACGACCTAGGAGGTCATGGCCTTGGGCAGCTTGACCAGACCTGTAGCGCCATGGAAATTACAGATGGCCCTGAAAGCCTCAGCCTGGAGACTCACATTGCAGGAACCCCGTGGATGGAAAGCGAAGCGTAGGATACGGCATGCCCCCCCCCCCCCCGATAATGATGATGGATAGGTGTGTGCTACATGCTGCGTCGTGGCACATACACACACACACACAACACACACATATATATGAATATACATGCATACACACATATATATAAAAAAATCTATATAATATATATTATATATATATTATATATATATATATATATATAGTATATGTGTGTGTGTAGTGTGTGGTGTGGTGTGTGTGATCGTGGGTGCTCTGTGCTGTGTTATGTAGATATGTATATGCCATTCATTAATGATTTAACTCATGTATTTATTTATTTATCTATTTTTCTATATCATATTCATTTGTTGATGATTGTATGATTTATATCGTTGTGCGTGAGTGTACACACACACACAATCTATATATAAGTAATTATATATATATATATATAATATATATATTATATATATACTATACTATTATATTATATATATATATATACACATATATTATTTATTATCTTATCTATTTACTTATTATTTATTTATTTATTTATGCGTGTGTGTATACACATACCCCCGCATACACACGCGTACACATGTAAGACCTATTTCACATATCGGCCTCCTATTTCACCTCACACCAAATATCCCCCCCAGAGAATGCCTCACAATGCGATCTTGAGTGTTTGGTATAAATTAACCCCTTATAGCACAGGACTCCCTTTGGGGCCCACTTGTAGCAGACACCGTCCATCACTTACTAATTACCATACATATACAACACTGGTCTCAAACCTTGTATAAATATATATATTTAATACAATAACATCTAGCCTATACTCTACATACCACACCTTTGCTAGCACATGACAACGGACGCGACATCCGCAGGCACATTCCGCCTCGCGACACTCGTCCGTAGTACCACGATCACATTCTTCCTTCACAATTCCCAGCATACAATCGCAACCCTTGTGAGTTTCCTAGTTCAATCTGTATAAAAGATGGGTCGACTGCCTGTGTGTTAGCAAAGCCAAAAGACAGACAGCCTACAGCACGATAACCGGGACCGAACCTACTGCTCCGTCAGTTGTACAATCCTACTGCCCTTATAATACACTGCAACAACAGAAGAAGTCTTGTGTCACCTTTGTCGCTGCCCCCAGATTCCAGCACCGCTGCCATGACGCGATCTTGTACTGCACTCTACCGCTCATCGAGCGCCATCGCTTACACGCATACACACATACACACACGCGCAAACACAACACACGCATAAAAAACGCTGTGCATGTGGTGTGTGTGTGTGGGTGTATGTGATTATATACTATATGTAAATATATACATACATGTGTGATGGTGTGTGTGTGATATGTGTATGGTCATGTAGTGTGTGTTATGTAAGTGTGCCCACACACGCACGCACACCCCCCCCCCACACACACACAACACCCCCCCCCCCCCACACAACACGACACACTACACATACACACACACACATATTAGGATATGAAGTTAGAGTAGGTCGCGTATCGAGCAGTACATTGAAAAACAAGCGAATTGTTTACTTCAATAACAATAGATAATAAATCCCGAATCTCTCGGAGACAATATCGTTGCCTCATAGGCGTTGGAGGATTATTCGAAAAGGCTAAAGAAACACCCGTAAACGCATGCCAGTATTCATAACAAAGAGAATGGGATAATGATGTAGATTGTAGAAAGCTGAAGTCTCCGCACCCACGAAGATAATAAGACAAAAGGGTATGAAAAACAATGGCCAAAGATGACAGAGAACGATACTATGAAATATAGAAAAAGTAAATAAGACTAAAATCACACAAAGAACTAAGGAAACTTCCCCCCCCCCCCCCCCCCCCCCCAAAAAATTCGTTTAGAAGGCAGAGAGGTATTCCAAGCATTACAATAAGTATAATATCGAAACCATACAAAAGGTAGAGGCAGACAGACATAAGAACTAGGATAATATAACTGAAATGAATAAACCTTATTTAAAATTGCATCATCACAGTAATCTAAGCTGCGATCCCGCCATAAACGAGCGATGCTAACACATCACCAATCGGAATGGTCCTAGTCTTCGCATTGCCGTTATCCCTAGATCATTGAACTTTAGCTCTGACGATACCCATTTACCTCCACATCTTTCTAGACAACGCATTGATAATTAGCCAACAGCCTACAGTCAATTAGCGGCGAATACCTTTGTGGATTAAAATGTTAAAATATTTAAGATGTTTAAATCTACTCAATAAATAATGGTTTACTTATCAAAATAACAATAATAATAATAATGATATTATAAAATCAAAGCATAAATCTATTGTATTATTAGTAATCTCAGATTACAAATAATCTTTCTTCTCGGAAGTTGTACCATTTTGGCGTAGTGTTTGTAGTAATACCCCTAGTGTTTCGTCGCATAATGCCACCGTAGAGGATTAATATTTTGATTTGAAGCAAGATGAGCTTCGCCACACATCATTGAATATGAAAGGGCCTTTTTCTTTGTGGAAATTATAGAGTCCAAAGATCGTACTGTGATTATTTACAGTGACGTATATCTATTTGGTATATGTAATTGCTAGAGCGTAATAGACTGAGTTGTTTAAATTAATGGTAGAAAATGGTAAAGGTCGAGCACGTGTGTTTGATATTGATATGTGTTATATCCCCTTTACTTAAATTACATTTCAAAGGCGATATTTATGCCTTACGCTAAAAAATGTTCTATCGTACCTGTCTACTTAAGTATGGAAAGTGAAATTGAATATCTAATAATACATGCTACTTAGGCTGAACGGCTGATAACTGCCCTCCATTGGGGTTCTGTTTGGCAGAGCCACTTAAGGGATGTGTTGACATTTATTTTGTGATACTTGAGCAAGCTAGGATTCTACATAAATGTCATATAAAATTGAATGTTCAACCGAGATGTGTACTGTTCATTTTCATGGGTGCTTTTATTATCTCATTACTATTTTTCATATGAAAATCTTGCCGGTTAACAGTTTCTTTAGCTTCATAAAAATTAGTGTAACTGTTACTGCGTTACACTCATTTGTCCTTGGCAATATCCTATGTCTTTTTGTGATGGCTACTTTTATGAAGAAACTTTGATGGTTGAATAAAATTGGTATAGCCGGTATAACAAGCCTTGCGTATTCCCCAGCCCAGAACTAATTCCTCGACCTGAATACATAGTACGAGGCAATTATGGTTCTCCCTCTCCCCCCCAAGTGAAAAAACACAAGTATGGATAAAAAACACAAGCTATTCAAAAAAACACAAGTATTATCGCCCTATAATTGTATTAGATAGAAAGTTTCTTTTTAAAAGAGAAATATAAGCTTGATCATCATGTGATTGTGCCGAACACATGTTTTAAATTTTTACAACGTACGGAGTACCGTGATTCTCTAGACATATGTCAACACATGGAGTTGCGTTACCTCCTCACTATCTCTATCTCATGATAGTTCGTTCCTGCCTCCTTCTTCTTCTTCTTCCCCCCCCCCCCCTCTCTCTCTCCTTTCTCTCTCTTCTCCACTTACGCATTTAAGTAAATATCAAACACTCAACAGAAGAAAAAATTCCTAAGACAAGTACATGTCAAGCTAAGAGTTTTTTTAAATATATGAAAATTCATGAAATAGGCAATTCCCCTTCATTCTAGTTTCTGAGATGGTTTTTTTTACCTGCATATTGATTTGATAAGTCAGCCAATTTTTTGTCTTGTAGGACTTTTCTTAAGATACTGCCGATAGTTTCGGAGATAATTTTAGAATCTAATTACCAGATATGTTATGAATTATTTAAATTTTGGGAGGAAGCATTAACAGTATCTTTTTTACTATGTTCAAAGCAGTTATTT
Organism: Penaeus monodon; assembly: GCF_015228065.2. Classification (NCBI taxonomy): domain Eukaryota; kingdom Metazoa; phylum Arthropoda; class Malacostraca; order Decapoda; family Penaeidae; genus Penaeus; species Penaeus monodon. The sequence continues at coordinate 32,502,228 of NC_051401.1, read as the reverse complement.
TCTTAAAGCGTATACAAAATATAATGCCCCAAAACCTCAGTTCTAATGCACCACTGCTTGCCTATACAGTACATAACTGCCTTTTTACTGCTTTATAAGTATATGCATTTTTTTATTATTTTTTTTTTTATCATTTTGTTTCTCGTACTGGAAAGAAAGAGTCTAATGCCTCCTTTGGCTTCCATGGCAGCCGAATGTAGCGTTTCGTTTACGACATTTGCGGGCCTTCACAAACCAACTATCAGTAAATAACTTATATATTATTACCAAATTGAATGCGAATTTATTACTTTAAGTTAGTATTATGCCTTTACAACTGATATATAACAGTTACATTTTATATAATTCCACCATCGCTAGGAATAGGTTCATAAACTACTTTGATATGTAAGCTTCTGGAAAAAATAATTTAGGAAACACTGGTCGAAAGTTCTAGAAAAACACAATATATATCAAATTCGCAATATAGGTTTTCGGGATGGTAACTCATATGTAGCAAATCATTTTGTTTTTAAAATATTACAAGAAAGAGATATCGGGTTGAACTGTGTCTACTTAAACTTTTTACAAAAAATTATTTTGTTTTGATAGGTGCTATGCATAAGACTAGATATAGAAATTGGAACACCTAGGCCGACAGCAAAGGCCAAACTCCTCTAATGGATGAAAATCTTCTACATGAAAGACAATGAGCCATAGTAACCAAAGGGAACAACACTACTTGGGGAAGAGGAAGAGAACTAGTGGAGTTTCAGACGTAAGATACTTTCAAGGATTTGATGTGTGTCATAGTATGTTTACTATCCATCAGTGATTAGGCGTACAAATGTAACCCAGCGCTAGCCTATCTGAATGTTTGCAGACAAAAAGCGATGCGTAATGGATGACCCCGTGATGACGTTCTTAGAAATGCCTAGAGAGCGGCATATGGAGCACTTACTCACATGGGAGGGGGGGGGTATTATACTTGGAAAATGGAATCGAAACAATAAATGGCAGCCATGCTAGCCAGGGCCCGGGGAAAATAAATATCTACCCTATACGGTGCAAGTTCGGAGACAGTATTGAATACAGCCAGATAGGCCAAAAAGGCCTTGGTATAAGTATAACCAAGGAGCCCCGTAAGCCCCGGCTGTGCATCACATAATGAAAACGATCCATAACATGCTAGAACTGATTCGCAACATTGAAGAGGACATTCATATATATGCAACGAAGAGATATGGCTAAAGATCATACAGCCAGCATAAGGCCATACTCGAGACGGTACGGTGTATGGTGTAGAGCTCGCGCATTTATATAAGCGGATATAGACGAACGTGTACAAAAAGTTTAAATACCAGAGACACAAGATGCCACAATCCTAAGAGATATGACATGCCGAAGATGTTTCCACGAAGGCATAGAGCCGTTTAAACATATTACTACTTGGCGTTAAAGAAGGAAAAGGCTGACAGCAAGATGTACTGCATCACTATGCCCCAACATGAAGAGTGAAATGAGATAAAGATGACTTTTATAATTTTCCGACCTCAAGAAAAAACGATGCGAGGATATAGCATTCTTTTTGAAAGACATAATCATGGCTAGAGATCGCTAGAAATCCGACAGTGCATCTAACTAAATGCATTAGAAATTGCGATTACATTTCGTAAGTTTCTGGAATTCATTTTCAGGTCCTCGAATAGGTTAAGCGGAGAGGAAAACGCCGCTTATCTTAATATAAGTGCGAGAGAGTAGAAGCAACGCGAATCAAACACAGGCAGGCTGTGCGAAAGCCGAGGCAAGACTGATCAGTAGGAGTAAGAAAAAATCCTCTGTTGTAGGATGAAATTAGACAGCTGCGAATGAAGGAGGATTCCACCAGTAGAAGCAACGCGCATAAACACAGGCCGCAGGATCGTCGGCAAACGAGTGATGGAGAGAACTGTCAGCAGAGAGAAAAAAAACGTTGTTTACGATGAAATTTTGGCAGCTGCCTTAATGAAGGAGGATTCCACCAGACTGCCCCAAGGTGTGGACATCAGCGGGCATTGGTAAAGCACAATTCTGGCAGTTGACCCATCCATCTGATGGCTACCGTTTCCCACTGCATAGCGCAAAAGCCCGGGCCGGTTTTGTGCCGTTCCCTCCTCGGATACAGCCATATATATGTTGAGACAGAAGTTTAAAGTAAGACACCTTCGAGCGAAAAGGAAGGACTGGTGTAGACTAGTTCGGCGCGGAAGAGTATTGCGTAAGATAAGCCTGCAGTTCAGGAGAGTGATAAGCGTACAACGGCGCCAGGCTGGAGAACAGACCAGGTTAGGAGTCTTTTTAAAGGAGTGGAATCGTAGTAAAGGCTATCGCGCCGCCCCAGCATAAGGCGAAGTTTATATAGATAGCTAGATAATATAGACTTCCTTTGTTCAAGATGCCTCCAACAACCTGGTCTTTACAATTTATTTATTCTCAGCACTTCATCATTCGTTTACTTAACTTTTCTGCATCCAGTTAATACAGCTAGACTTGTCTGTAACACCATAGCTACAAAACTATTGCCCTTTTTCTTGTCTATCTTCTTCAGCACACACACACACTTCCTCCACACAGAACCATATTGACGCAAGTGGGAAAAATAATGCGCTTACTTCAGTAACCCAGCTTAGCTGCTCCGTAAAGGTAATGATTTGGTCTTTCCAGATTTAGAGAGCAATGGCCCCAATTTTACTTTTATCTCCAGTGACATCATCATATGTTGGATTAGTAAATCAATCTCCAAGATAAGTGAACTCTTTCACATTTTCACAACCACTCTACTTGCATTGTAACATGTTCATCATCGCTTCATTGCACGGGTAATCTTCCGCAATCTCACAGTCTTAGTTTTCTTAGGCATTAAGAAATAAACCACCTTTTCGCTTGACTATCTTAATGTATCTAGTAGTTGTTGTAGTTCAATGATACTGCTTAGTGCAATCTAAAACTATATCATTGGCGTATCTTAGATTTGATATTTTGTATCCTCCAACATCTACAGGTCCTTCGAAAATTCTCTAGAGCCACCTTCTCATAATTGCCTTCAGAATATATATAAAAAGGTGCGGAGACAGAATGCAAACCTTGTACGTACTCCTTGTTGACTTCGCAACCATTCTGTAACCCATAATGTGGTTCTTACAGTTGCTTGTTGTTAGAGTCATACATGGCTTTTAATTTAGTTTGGATGATGATGTTTTGCGAAAAATTTCATCCATTGTTCATGTTATTCCAGAGGATATCGTGCATCAACAGTATGAAAAGCTTTCGAGTAATGATGAAACACAAGTATATAGGTACATTTCTGATGTTCTCTAATATTTTTTCTATGATCAATTTTAAGATTTAGAATCTGTTTCTGGTACCTTTTCCAGGGCGGAACAACTGCTTGCCTTCGTCTGCCAATTCTTTCTTATCCCTTCTTCTCCCCTCTTTCTCCCATAACTTCTAACTTCCATTCTTTCTCAGCAATAATTTTCACAAAATGTGCCAAAATGTTAACTGCAGTTGTCCTGTTATTGTTAGCACTGGAGCCTGCGTCACCTTTTTTTAGGCTATGGAGTAAAGACCTGATTTTCACCCAGTCTTTTGGCAATCTTCTTTTATCCAAATCTTTGGTACAACGTTTGTAGAAGTATTAACACTATTCACCAGCATTCTTGATTAGTTCTGGCATGTTATTTCATCTATTCCTGGGCTCTTGTTATATTTACTTATTGATTTTATGGGAGTTTTATAACTTCGTCTCAGCAGTTTGCTGGGTGGTTCATCTTCGACTGCTCAGTTGAGTCTAATTAATTATGTTAGGTTAGATCTTTATTTTATTTTTTTGTATAAAGTTGACGAACAATTATGATTCCATTTATCTGTTCGACTCTCTTTTTTCCATCACAGAAACATGAGTCCACTTCAGTTTTGATAGTGTCCATGTAGGTTTAAATTTTAGCTGTTGTGATGTTTCGCTACTCCTGGCCTAGAGTTAGTTTTTTTTTTTTTTTTTCCCCAGAGTTCTTTAGTTGTCCTCATGATCAGCACAGTTTTCCAATTCTCTAGGCAAGGTTCATTTAAAATATATATTCCTATATCTCTGCTCGCAATAATCTTGAATTTTTGCTATTTTGTTTTTGGTAAATTACTTTTCATCGGATTATTGATACCCCTTTGATTTTAGGCCATCTTGCTTTGTCAATTTCTCTTTGTGCTTCTTCAGATATCCAGGGGAATTTGTACTTCTTTTTCTTTTTTTTGGCGAATATTATTCTTAAGCAGCTGCTCAGCCGGAGTTATTCTCCTTCTTCCCACAACTCATTTGTGTGTTTATCATCCTTCACTTGATTAAGTCAATTCAAATTGTTTGACACTGTAATTCTGTAACTGTTGGCAAGAGTTTGTAGTCAAGCTGCTAGAGCGTTAGTGTTGCGACGCTCCATCTTTTTGCAGTTCTTATTTGAAAGTCGATAGTTAGTAGTTAGGTGCGTCACTGTTGCCAGTCGGCCACCAGGTACTTTTTTTAACAGGCCATTTTTTTTTTATTTTAACCTTTTTCCATTTCTGCCGTTCAACACAATGCTAGATCAATCTGGTTGCGTGTTCTTTTGTCTGATGAAAAACCACGCTGTAGAAATGTATTGGGGGTCGTTGGTAACACATGATGTGAGGCTATTACTAGATTATTTGTACTACGTTGTTGTGAATTTTAAATAAAATCTTCATCTCTTCATTTATATAATCCAAGCCCGAATTTTCCACAGATGTCATTTTTTAGCATCATTTTCTGCCTACTTTGGCGTGAGCGTCTCCCATAAATTACTTTACATCTACTTTTAGCGGATTGTGAAAATTTTCCATTTCTTCATAGACTTGCAATGATTGGTTGAGTGAATTGTAGCATGCTACAATACTAAGCTTATGAGCTTTTACTTGTATGCCTGACTTTTAAAATGCCGATCATATTATTGGGCTGTACCCAGTTAGTGCATTTGCAGTTTAGTATTGCGTTGAGAATCTTTAGTTTTGCAAACTTCCATTAACTTTTCCAATTAGGTCTCACTGATTCCTATGTATTTGAATGTATCTATAAATTTTTTTTACATTTCATTACAGACATTAGCAATTTAACCCATCCCTTTCATTTTTCCATTACGTTCCACGTTCCGATTTTTAATGCTGTTTCTTAATTGAGGCCATGTTTTCTTTGTCTTCTTATTTGTCTTCCAGTATGCCATGTTTAACATTGCTCAAGCCTAGCGTTGCCCACTGAATAAACGCGCCCCTTGCACTACCCACGCGACGCGGCCGATTGTAGTATGAATGATCATTTCTGTATTTAATCATTGGTGTTACGAGGTTTGTCAGGAGAAAAGAACAAGTTGAGTGGAATCCCCCAGGCCTCCTTCTCAGACTCGCAGTCTCAGTTAACATGAAGGAACTATACTATGCCGACTTTAGAAACAGTTACACTGCAATACGACCAGAATATTGTTTGGTCGAAACCAGTAAACGTCAGATAGAATCCCGAAGGTAGTTTTAACCAGACTTATCCACAGCCACTGCTGCCGACAGACCTTCAACGCACAAACCCTGGCATAGGGAGACTAATAGGGGCCATTCTTGTTAAGCGGAACTCCCAAGGCAGTTTATTGTCTTACACAGACTAATATTCTTACATAATATATATATTATCATATATATATAATATATATATATATATATTTATATATATATAAGAAACTGCAGACGAACAGCAGGCCTTTCGCCCCTGGAAAAAGGTACCCAGAAACCAGATTCTAAATAAATACTAAAATTGATCTTTTCTTTTTGAGAAAAATACCGAGACAAACTCAGAAAGACCTATACCTGCTGTTTCAGCGATTGCACTCGAGCGGCCTTTTCCTAGTACTAGTTGATCACGAATATCCTACATGGAAATAACATGAACAATAATGAAATTTCCAAAACACATCATACCATCTAATAAAAGCCATGTTATGACAACAACAAGCCCAACTGTAAGGAACCCAATTATGGATTAGCCAAAATGCGTTCGAAGTCAACCAGGAGAGTACGAACCTTACGACAGTTTGCATTCTGTCTCCGCATCTTTTTTGATATTGTATTCTGAGCAATTATGAGAGGTGCTCTAGAGAATTTGCAAGACGCTTGCGGAAAATGGAAAAGAGTTCATTATACTTGGAGCTTTATTCTTACTAACACAATAGATAGATCACCCGGAGACAACCAAGAAAAATTGCCACAGTTGCTCTCAATAACATCTGGAAAGACCAACAGCATTACCTCCATTACGGACAAAGCTAAGGTTATTGAACTCATTAGTTTTACCCAATTGCTGCTCATATGGTTCTGAGCAGTGTTGAGGATGCTGAAGACCCTATAAAACAAGGAAAAAGGTTAAGAGTTTTTGTACTATGGTGTTTACAGACAAGTATACATATCTAACTAGTTACAACAAAGAAAATGAATGATAAAGTGCGCTTCTACCAAAAATAAATTGTAAAGACCGGGGCCTGATGAACATCTTGCACAAAAGGAAACTAAAGTTTATTGGTCATGTGATGAGAAGTATAAAGTATTTTGTGAAGAAAAATCACGACAGGGATGCGATAGCTAGGAAACAGAGGAAGCAGGCAAACCGAAGGCAAGATTCTGAGCGACAGAGAATCAAAGATATTGCGGGCCTGTCGACGCCTACAAGTGGCAAAGAAATGCGCCGAAGGATGCGAGTGAGTGCGACGAAGGATGGTGGAGAGCCGTTCACGGACTGCTCAAACATGAGCATACCGTTTATTGATGATGATATGTAATATATAGCTATATACTATATATATATAGTTATATATATATATATATATATATATATACCACATCATAGTAGACTATATATATATTTTTTTTTTTTTTTTTTTTTTTTTTTTTTTTTTTTTTCCCAAAGTGCCCTGTTCCCACAAGGACGTTGGCGACGATGCATTTTAATGAATATTCTTTACGGCCCCAATTCTAGAGCGGTAGTTTGCCGTTTCCTTACGCCCGTTGCGTGTTTTTATCGAGTCACCATCTCTATTTACACCCACACACACACACACACACACACACAACACACACACACATTATAATATATATATGTGTGTGTGTGTGTGTGTGTGTGTGTGTGTGTGTTGTGTGTGTGTGTGACGTGTGTGGTAGGATATATATATATATACAGAGAATATATATATATGTATTATATGTATATTATATGTGTGTGGGTGTGTGTGTGTGTGTGTTTTCTACATTTATCTCTTCCGCCGTGTGTGTGTGTGTCGATGTGCTCGTGTGTGTGCTGAAATTGTGTGTGTGCTAAATAAACAAATATATGTATATATGAAAGAGAAACAGCCACAGATAGAAAATGAAACTAAACCGTAACGTTTCGCTCTTCCACGAGTTCCCTCTTCAGACGAATAAAACCGAAATGGTTTTATTGGTTTTATACATTTCGGTTTTATTCGTCATGAAAGAGGAACTCGTGAAGAGCCTTCGAAAACGTTACGCGTCTTAGTTTCATTTTCTTACTGTGGCGTGCTTTCTCTTTTCATCTTTAGTGTACACGTTACTGTGTTTCGTGTTTGCCGTTTAATATGTATATATATTTTAGTATATATAATATATATATTATATATATATATATATATATGTATATTCTATATATATAATATATATATATATATTGGTGCGTCTGTTCAAGATAAATAGTGTGTTGTTTCTGTGTTTGGTCGTGTCGTATTCTATTCATATCTATTTGTTGATGTGTCATGTGATAATATACACTATATATATATACTATATATATATATACTATATACTACTATAATAGTATGTATAACTAGTATATATATAATAATATATATATATTTATTATATAATATTACATATATATAATATACATATATATATATAGTATCATATATATATATATATATATATATATATATATAGAGAGAAGACGAGAGATAAGAAGAGAGAGAGAGACAGACGAGCAGACGGAGAGAGAGATCAGCAGAATATATATACACTATATATACTATACTATATATATATATACTATATAGATATATATAATTAATATATATAATATATATTTATTATATTTATATATATGTCCGAAATTATATGTGCTATATAGACTTATATACTATAAATGATATATATAATAATATATATATTAATAGATAATATATATTATATTATATATAATATATAATATATATACCTATATATATATACTATAATATCACTATATATATCATATATTTGTGTGCGTCTGCCACTGCATAAATACAGTAGGTGTCTATGTATGATGTGTTTGTGCACAAGTATGCTGCATGTGTTGTGCGTGTTTAGCGTGTGTGTGTGTGTGTGCCGTGTGGTGTCTTGTTTGTGTGTGTGTGTTTCTTTGTGTGAGTGTTTGTGTTTGTGTTGTGTGTAAAGGGCATTTTCGTTTTAGTGTATGCCTTTGTGTGAATGTGTGTGTGTCGTCTGTTTGTTTGTGTGCTGCTGTTACTGTTCTAGTTTAGTGGTGTAACTCGTTTGCCCTCACTCGAATTAATCGGTCTTCCCAGTGTTTGCTGTGTAAAGGTGCTGTGTGATCTGTGTGCAATGTGTGTGTTAGTGTTTGTACGCTGATGTGTGTTAGTGTTTGTTTAACGTGATTGTAGTGTGTTAGTGTTTGTGTGTGTGCTCTAATGTCTCAAGTGTGTGTTCTGGATGCTTTGTGCTCGTGATGTAGTTATGTAGTATTAAAGACGTTTTCTGTGTGCTTTATGTATGAGTGTGCAGCATGTGTGTGCTTCTGTGTGTGCTTTGTGTGCTTATGCGCTTTGGTTGTTTGTGTTTGGTTAGTGTGTACCGTTGGTTTCTAGAAAAAAAATAAATATTATAGATACATAGAGAGAGAAGAGAGAGAGGCCAGACAGCACATACATTTGAAAAACAGACAGACAGGACTGACAGACAGACAGGCAATCTGTTCCCCCCCCACTGTCCGGGGAGTTGCAGATTAAGCTTCGCTTCTTTTTTTATTTGTTTGCTTGTCGCTTGCTGCCCTATATAAGCTTATACGCTACCACAGCCACAACGCCTCAAGACAATGTGAACCTATTTAATCGTATATATATTAACCAGGCAGAGAAATCCCCCAAGAACATCTCACAATAACAATCAAAAATAATAATGATACAAATAATAATAAAAAAATAAAATCATAACAATCATAAAATGCTAAATATACATAATAGATATAATAATAGTAATAATGCCCCAATATATAGAAATTGTAATAATAATGACTATTAATATCTATAATGAAAATAATTATAGTCATAATAATAATCAAACAATAACAATGGTACCGCTAAGCCCTTATAACAATCAATAAGAAAACCTGACTTAATAGTACTACTTACCAACAATAAAGGAACAAACGAGACAACAACAATATCACAACAATAGATACTGATAATAGCAGTATATTAGTTATAATGATAATAAGCCGGTAACAATAATCGATCATGATCTATAACATGATGATGGCATTGCCGTAATAATGATAATCGATGATAAAATACTTTTGAGAATGATGATATTATTCACTCCTAAAATAATCATGATAATAATAATTTTATCAGATAACAAAAATAATAATGATAAATATATAATAACAATAATAAATGCAAAATATATAAATAGTAAAAATAAGTATAAAATATAATAACAATAATATATAATGGTGATAATGATGGTTGATAATAATAATATATAATAATAATGATGATCGATAATAAAATATGATAATTAAAATAATAATAATAATGATAACAATAATAATAAAAAATGATGATAATAATAATAATAAATAATAACAATAATAATATATAATAACTATAACTAACAAGATAATAGATAAAATAAAGGTATTCATAATTAATAATAATAATATAATAATAATAAATACCAATAAAAAAATGACAATAAGTAGTAATAATGACAGGTGATAAAAAATATTATTTTCTATAATGATAATAATGATAATAAAAATTGATGATCTCAACCTGCATAATAATGATAATAAAATACTTTTTTTTTTTTTTTAACAAAAAAAAGTTAATAGCTAATGATAAGAAGAAAAATTTAATTGTTAATGATAAACGATAATAACAAACAACAACAGATGACAATAAGTTGTAATAAATAATAATACATAATAATAACAATGAACAATATATAAATAGCTAATAAAAAATTAATAGTAATAATAATAATAATAATTCGATATATAATAATAAATAACAATAATAATGATTAATAATAATAATTCATAAATATGATATTAATCAATAATGCCATCAAATAATAATAAATAAAAATAATAATAATCAAATTAAAAAAAAATAATGAAATAATGATAATAATAATAATAAAAGTCGTAATAATAATGATGATGATAATAATAATAATATAGATAATAATAATAATGAGAATGCACAATTCACAATAATAATAATGATGATGAGATAATAAGAATAATATAAAATACGTACTACTAACTGAATAGTAAAGATAATAAAGATAATAATTATTAATAATGAAAAGAACAATAGATAAAAGAATAATAAGAATAGATTATTTAAAAAATAATAGTAAATGAATAATAATAATTAGTCTAAAATTAATTAATAAAAATGATGATCAGATAAACAATAATAAAGAAGGACAAATAAGCGAGATAATGATAATGATAATAATAATAATAATAATAATAATAATAATAATAAGCATAATAATAACAATATGATAGTGTTAATAACAACAAATAATGCATAGTATCAAATAATTCATGATAATGATAATATAATAGCAGAGGATGATGACAATAATTGTTTAATCATAATCATAATGATGCTCGATAATGATAAATAATAGCGTAATAATAATGATAATAATAATAATAATAAAAATAATAATGATAATACATAATAATGATAATAATAAGGATGATAGTAATAATAATTTTAACAATTAATGATACAATAATATTTATGATAGAAAATATATTCTATTTCAGCAAATCAAATAATAATAACAACAGATAATTAGTAATAATAGTAATAACTAATAATAATATATAATAATAATAAAATAATATCATAATATATTATAGCATAATAAATAATGAGATATAATAATTATGTAATAATAATAAATATTAATAATACTGTTAATAACAACCCTAATCAGAGCATCAATAATCATGGCCAATGATCAATAATTAATAATGATGATGACAATTACTTCTCAGTATTATGATGATAAAATGAGTATAAGCTAATAATGACTAATAAAATAATAATAATGTATAATAATAATAATATAATAATAATATATAATGCATTTAATTAATAATAATAATAATAATAACTAATAATATATAATAACAATAATATTAATAATTCAGTAACAGTAATAATAATAGTAATAATAATAACAATAATAATAATAATAACAATAATATAAATAATGAGAATAATAATAACTAAATTTAATAATAATAATAATAATAATAATAAATAATTAATAAATAATAATAATAATAGTAATGTAATATATAACGCAATAATGATGATAAATAAGTAGATAACAAACAACAAACAACAACAATAGTAACAATGAAAATCAGTAATGCATAATAAGCCCCGCACAATGATAATAATAAACAATGATAGCTAGAATAATAGTAAATAATCGATAATCAATGACTAGTAATATAATAAGAATAACTAAAATATAATAACAATACATAATGCATACTGGATAATAATACGAAAATTAAATATCCCATGATTAAACAGTATGATGCAAATTAATGATGCTGATGAAATAATAATAATAAATGAAATTGAACAATACTAATAATAACAGTGATAATCATTAATATTAATTCATAAAATCAATTAGATTTAATTGGATAACGCCTAATAATCTACGATACTAAAGATTAATAACTATTCATCATAATAAGAACTATTAACAATAATAATAATGATTAATATAGTAATAATGCATAATTATTATTCATTACAATCTTAACAATAATAATAACAATAATATGATAGCAATGCATGATAATAATAATAATAAATAATAATAATAATAATAATCAATAATTATAATAATCACTAATTAATGATACTACTGACTAACTATTACTAACATTCTACTACTAACCTACTACCTAACTACTAATAATAATAATAATCAATACTATATAATAATAATAATCACCCCGTAGCTACCAATGAAATACCGCGGTTGCGCGTTCGGTGGAGTATAGGCCCAGAAAGAGCCCTTAAGTACCTTGGAAAGACAGTCGTTCTAGAGACGTGTCTTGATAAAACACTGACCGACTTGCGTGCCGGAACCATAAAACACAACATAGACTCCGAGTGAAACTGGCAAACCCTGGCAATTGAAAATACACGGCGTTAACGGCCGACTGCGAACCCTATCAGGGTGAAGCGTTGTTGTCGCGACCCGGCAGGCATGCGATGTCCGCATCCGCGCCTCAGAATGGTCGCCGCATCAAGCAACGAGTCTATCAAACCAAAGAATGCAAAGGCTCAAAGGATAGCTAAACAAGATGATGTAATTGAAGTGCCCTGCGATAAAGTGCAGCCATCAAATAAGGAAGCTATCAGACAGCGAATAGCAAGAAAATTTGGGATGAAATAAGGAGTATTTCCTGTACATCTGACGCAAAGTCCTTGCGCAGATCAAGCCACCAGGCCAAATTAGCGCATCCTACGTGAACAAGTGGCCCTAGAACAGACATAAAGAAATTGAGGAAATTGAAAGAAGAGTGTGGCAGACAGTCAGTGTGGAAGCAAAAGAAACCTTCGGTGATAAGCTCACCAACAATGTCAGGAGGAAGAGAAATGCAGCAAGCTGCACAAAGAAATGTATTTGCAACGACAACATGTACTGGAAATTTAAGTTATTATTGCATACGAGGAAATGACACCATGGGAGAGCTAGCTACGCAACAAAATGGTGAACAGCAGAAGAATGAGGCCCCTGCAGAAGACAAGAGAAGGGACCAAAAGTGTTCCAGAAGATGCATGATAAGCTGTGGTCAAGGAAGTGAGGCGTGCCTTATGATGAAGAGGTGTAACAAAAAAGTGAATAAGAAAAGTATTGAATGAGACATGAGACAAAAACTACATTGAAAAACAACAGCAACTGCAGAAGACAGGCAACTGTCGGGAGTTGATGATTTAAGCTCGTTTCTTTTTTTATTTGTTTGCTTGTTTGTGGGTTATATGCTTCACGCTACCACAGCACAACGCCTAGACAATGTGAACCTATTAATATATATATTAACAGGCAGAGAACAAAGAACATCTCACAATAACAATAAAAAAAATAATGATAATAATAATAATAAAAAAATAATAATCATAACAATAATAAAATGTAAATTAATAATAGATATAATAATAGTAATAATGCAATATATAGAAATTGTAATAATAATGACTATTATTATTATAATGAAAATAATAATAGTCATAATAATAATAACAATAACAATGGTACCGTAAGATTATAACATCAATAAGAAAACTACTACTAGTACTACTACCAACAATAAAGGAACAACCAGCAACAACAATTACAACAATAATACTGATAATGATATATTAGTTATAATGATAATAAGGGTAACAATAATGATCATGATCATAACATTGATGATGGCATTGGTAATAATGATAATGATGATAATAATTTTGAGAATGATGATGATTATTCACTCTAAAATAATCATGATAATAATAATTTTATGGATAACAAAAATAATAATGATAATATATAATAACAATAATAATGAAAATATTAATAGTAAAAATAGTAAAAATAATAACAATAATAATAATGGTGATAATGATGGTGATAATAATAATAATAATAATAATGATGATGATAATAAAAATGATAATAAAATAATAATAATAATGATAATAATAATAATAATAATAATAATAATAATAATAATAATAACAATAATAACAATGATAATGATAACAATAAGGATTCATAATGATAATAATGATAATAAAAATGATGATACTGATAATAATGATAATAATAATAATAACAAAAAAGTTAATAGTAATGATAAGAAGAAAAATTTAAGTTAATGATAAAGATAATAACAACAACAACAATGACAATAATAGTAATAATAATAATAATAATAATAACAATGATAATAATAATAATAAAAATAATAATAATCAAAAAAAAAAATAATAATAATGATAATATTAATAATGAAAAGAATAATGATAAGAATAATAAGAATAATTATTTAAAAAATAATAGTAATAATAATAATAGTAAAATTAATAATAAAAATGATGATGATAACAATAATAATAAGGAAAATAAGGATGATAATGATAATGATATAATAATAATAATAATAATAATAATAATAATAATAATAATAATAATAATAAAAAGATAATAATAACAATAATGATAGTGTTAATAACAAAAATAATCATAGTATCAATAATTATGATAATGATAATAATAATAGAGAGGATGATGACAATAATTGTTGTAATCATAATCATAATGATGATGATAATGATAATAATAGTAATAATAATGATAATAATAATAATAACAGTAACTTAATAATAATAGTAATAATAATAATAATAATAATAATAATAATAATAATAATAATAATGATAATGATAATAGTAATAATGATAATAATAATAATAATAATGATAATAATAATAATAGTAATAATAATAATAATGATAATAATAATAATAATAATAATAACAATAATATTAATAATAGTAACAATAATGATAATAATAATAATAATAATAATAATAATAATAATAATAATAATAATAATAATAATGACAGTAATATAATAAGAATAATAAAATATAATAACAATAACATAAATGATACTGATAATAATGAAAATAAATATCATGATAACAGTATTGATGATAATGATGCTGATGATAATAATAATAATGAAAATTGAAAATATAATAATAACAGTGATAATATTAATATTAATTATAAAATCTATATTAATGATAACGTAATAATTACGATACTAATGATAATAACTATTATCATAATAAGAACTTTACCAATAATAATAATGATAATAATAGTAATAATGATAATATTATTATTTACAATCTTAACAATAATAATAACAATAATATTGATAGCAATGATGAAATAATAATAATAATAATAATAATAATAATAATAATATAATAATAATAATAATGATACTACTACTACTATTACTACTTCTACTACTACTACTACTACTACTAATAATAATAATAATAATAATAATAATAATAATAATCACCCCGTGGTCCTGAAATACCGGGTTGGCGTCCGGTGGAGTATAGGCAGAAAGAGCCCTTAAGTCTTGGAAGACAGTCGTTCTAGAGACGGTGTCTTGATAAAAAACTGGTTGGTGGGAACCATAAAACACAACCTCAGACTGAGTGAAATGGCAAACCATGGAATTGAAAATAACGGCGTTAACGGGACTGGAACCCTTCAGGGTGAAGGTGTCGCGCCCGGCAGGCATGGAGTTCCCGATCCGGCTCCAGCAGGTCGGCATCAAGCAACGGGTCTATCAAACCAAAGAATGAAATGGGAAAAGGAAGTAAACAAGATTGTAATTGAGTGCTGGATAAAAGTGAGCCATCAAAAAGGAAGTATCGACAGCGAATGAAGAAAATTTGGGATGAAATAGGAGTATTTCCTGTCACTGAGCAAAGATTGGCAGATCAAGCCAGGCAAATTCGGGTGAACAAGTGGCTGACAGACATAGAAATTGAGGAAATTGAAAGAAGATGTGGAGACAGTCATGAAGAAGAAACTGGTGATAGTACCAACAATGTAGGAGGAAGAGAAAATGAGCAAGCTGCACAAAGAAATGTTATTGAACGACAACATGTAATGGAAATTTAAGTTATTATTGATCAGGAATGCACATGGGAGAGTAGTACGCAACAAAATGGTGAACAGCAGGAAGAAGAGGCCCTGGAAGAAAGAGAAGGGACCAAAGTGTTTCCAGAAGATGATGATAGTGTGGTCAGAAGAGCGTGTGATGAAGAGGAAAAAAAAGTTGATAAGAAAAGTATTGAATGAGATCAGAGAAAACCCAGACAAGATCCCACCAAATCCCAGATACAATGACAGAAGAAAGGTAAAAGCAGCTACAATGAAGGTTAACAAGGTTATAGCTCTTATCAGAACTGAATCAATAACGGAAACAAACATAGTCTTACGGGCAGCAGGTAATGTTGTTGCTGAGATGGTGGGGCACAAAATCATGAATCCAAAGGAAAGCAGGACACCACATTGGAGGATAAGAATTTTGGAAAAACAGAAGGCACTATGCAAGGATTTAGGACAGTTAAATAGAATGAAAAGAAATGAGTTGCAAA
>NC_051401.1:32460645-32478145 GCF_015228065.2 Penaeus monodon | reverse complement strand
TATCAATATTATTGTTATTATTATTGTTAAGATGTTGATAATAGTATTATTATTATTACTATTATTATCATTATTATTATTGGTAAAGTTGTTCATATTATGATAATAGTTATTATCATAAGTATTGTAATTATTACGTTATCATTAATATAAATTTTATAACTAATATTAATATTATTACTGTTATTATTATATTTTTAATTTTCATTATTATTATTATCATCAGCATCATTATCATCAATACTGTTATCATGATATTTACTATCATTATTATCAGTATCATTTATGTTATTGTTATTATATTTCATTATTCTTATTATATTACTATCATTATTATCATTATTACTATTATTACTATCATTGTTATCATTTTCATTTTCCTTATCATCATTGCTATTTTCATTATTACTATTGTTGTTGTTGTTGTTGTTATTACTATTATTATCATTATCATTATTATCATTACTATTGTTATTATTATTGTTATTGATATTATTATTATTATTATTATCATTATTATTATTATTATCATTATTATTATTATTATTATTATTATTATTATTATTCTCATCATAATTACTTCAATTATTGTCATCATCATTATTAATATTATCATTATCATCATAATTACTACAATTATTGTCATCATCATTATCATTATTATTATTATTATTATTATTATTATTATTATTATTATCATTGTTATTATTACTATTATTATTAACTTTTTATTATTATTATTGCCATAATTATTTCTATCATAAATATTATTGTAATCATTAATGTTAAAATTATTATTACAATCATTATTTTTTTTTTTATTATTATTATTATTATTATTATTGTTGTTATAATAATTATTATTGTTATTATTATTATTATCATCATCATCATTATCATTATAATTACTATAATTATTGTCATCATCCTCACTATATCATTATCATTATGATAATTATTGATACCCTGATTATTTTTATTATTAACATTTTTAGTATTGTTATTATTATCTTGTTATTGTATTTATTATTATTGCTATCATTTTTATTAGTAATAGATATTATTATAATCATTAATATCAAAATCATTATTCCTATTTTCCTTTTTATTATTATTATAAATTATTATTGTTATTATTACTATTATTATTATTATTATTATCTTTTTTATTACTATTTTTATAATTATTCTTATTATTCTTATCATTATTCTTATCATTATTAATATTATCATCTTTCTTATTGTTATTATTATTAGTAGTAGTATTCTTATTATTCTTATTATTATTATCATCCTCATTATTATTATTGTAATTATCATTATCATTAATATTTTTCTTCTTCTTCTTCTTCTTATTATTATTATTATTGTTATTATTATTATTATTATTATTATTATTATTGTTATTATTATCATTATATTATTGGTATTATTATCATATTATCATTGTCATTATCTTTATCATTAACTTTTTCTTATTTTTCATTATTATTAACTTATTTCTTATTATCATTATTATTAACTTTTTCTTATTATCAATTATTATTATCATTATTATTATTATTATTATTATTATTATTATTATTATTATTATTATTATTATTATTATCAGTATCATCATTTTTATTATCATTATATTATAAATAATAATTTTCATCATTGTCATTATTACTACTTCTAGTAGTAATGGTATTATTATTATTATTATTATTATTATTATTGTTGTTTGCTGTTATTATATCATTAATATTATTGTTATTATTATTTTTTATTATTATTATTATCATTATTATTATTGTTATTATTATCATTGTAATCATCATCATCATTATTATTATTGTTATAGTTATCATCATCATCATCATTATTATTATTATTATCATTATGATTATTATTATTATTATTATCATTATTTTTTTATTATATATTATCATTAATATAATATTATCATTATTCTTGTTATTATATATTGTCATCATTATTTTTGTTATCCATATCATTATTATTATCATGATTATTTTGGAGTGGCAATAATAATCATCATTATTATCGTTGTCATTTTTATTATTCTCAAAATCATTATCACCATTATCATTATTATCAATGCCATCACAATGTTATGATCATGATCATTATTGTTACCCTTATCATCATTATAACTAATATATCATTATCAGTATTATTGTTGTAATTGTTGTTGCTGGTTGTTCCTTTATTGTTGGTAGTAGTAGTAGTAGTAGAATTTATGATAATCACTAGCTTCATTTTTATAATTGTTATCATCAACGTCGTTATTGATATCATTGCAGTTATTGGATTTATTATTGCTGATTATTATTATTATTATTATTATTATTATATTATTATTATTATTATTATTATTATCATTATTATTATCATCATTATTATTATCATTATTATTGTTGTTGTTGTTGTTGTTATTATTATTTTAATCATCATAATTACCTTTGTTAGTATTAGTATTATTTTTGTTATTATTATCATTATAATTATTATTATCATTATAATGATTATTATTATTATAATTATTATTATCATTGTAATTATTATTATCATCATTATCATTATTTTTTATATTATTATTATTATTATCATCATCATCATCATCATCATCATCATCATCATCATCATCATCATCATCATCATCATCATCATCATCATCATCATCATCATCATCATCATCATTATCATTGTTATTGTTGTTCTTGTTATTATTTTCTTTTATTATTTTTATTACCTTTATTAGTGTTGTTTTTATTATTGATATTATCATTTTAATTATTATTATTATCATCATCATTATCTTTAATTTTAATTCTAATATTATTATTATTATTATGATCATTATAATCCTTATTATCATAATTATTATAATTATTAGCATTGTTATTATCATTATAATAATAATAATAATAATATTATTATTATTAATCATCATTATTATTATTATTATTATATTATTATTTTTATTATTTATTATTATTATTATTATTATTATTATTATTATTATTATTATTATTTAATATTATCATCATCATTACTAGCACTAGTGCTTTTATCATTATCATCATTTATCATCATTATCATTATTATGATGATTATCATTTTTATCATTTTGATTATCATTATCATTATTTTGATTATCATTATTTTATTATATATATTATAATTATTTTCATGATCCTTTTTTTTTATTGTTACCATTATTATCAATTATTATTGTTATTATTTTTTATTATTATTATTTTTATCAATTATTATTATTATTATTATCATTATCATTATTATTATTATTATTTGTTATTGTCATTATTATTTTGATTATGATCAGCATTATTAATATGACTGTCACCATTATTATTCTCAATATTATAATTATACCTAATATCACTACATTATTGTTATTGTTTATCATGATCTTGATTTTTTTTTTTTCTTTATTTTTTATCATCATTATTATTCCTCTCATTTTAATAATTATCGTCGTCATTATAATTTTTATTGTTATTATCATCGTCATTATTATCCTTATCAATGTCTTACCATTGTTGTTATTATTTTTTTTATTATTATTATTAGTAGTAGTAGTAGTGTTATCATTATTATTATATTGTAATCATTATTATTATTATTAGTAGTAGTAGTAGTAGTAGCAGTAGAAGTACTATCATTATTATACTTGTTATTATTATTATTATCATTATTATTTTTGTTATTATTATTATTATCGTTTTGTTGTTGTTGTTGTTGTAGTATTTCACTGTTATTGCTATTATTATATTTATTATTATATTAATTTTTATCATTGTCATTATCATTATTATCATTATTATTATTATCATTATTAATCCCTATGTAATAATTAATAATTAATAATTTTCATTGCGGTCCCAGGCTAAATCTGTGGGGGATCTCGGAGCAGCAGGAGGCCCCAGAGGTACGGAGTTATGGCCCACCGGCGTGTGGACACGCTCTGGCTTCATACCAACTCCTGCCCCCTAGCCACCCTGGGGTAATGGGGCGGCTCGGGGACGTGGGCCTTGCAGTCCTCCTCCCCCCAGAATGACCCTCTGGCAATGTTTCGCGTAAATGGAAATGCTGGGGGGAGGGGTGTTGTCCCTCCCACCCAGCAAGTAAGGCGGGCTGTGGGTCCCGCTGGGAGGGCAAATGTCGGGGTGCAGGATTGGAACGAGAGTTACTCGTCCCGCCTGCGCCCCGGCAGGCGCCAACCCACCATGAAGCTTGTGGGGGAAAGCCCTCGGGAACCCCACAGGTGGATAGGCGGTCCCACAGCCTGCCGACCCCCTTTATCTGGGGCTGTGTTGGCAGGGGCGGCAGAGGTGGCGTGCACCCAGATGACCACCCGAGGCTTAACCTCAGGCGTGCTTTCTGGGTAGGCGCTTGGAACATCCGGTCCTTGCGGTAGGATGAGCGGTTACCTCTGCTATCACGGGAATTGAAGCGACTGGGAGTTGAGGTGGCTGCCCTCTCAGAGGTGAGAAGACCTGGTAGCGGCACGATCAGTGTGGGTGGTTACACCTACTACTGGTCGGGCCGCAGCGATGGTCACCACCTCCAGGGTGTAGCCATAGCCATCTCCAGTCGACTTCAGCCTGCGGTAGTCGAGGTGACACCGGTTGATGAGCGTATCATGGCATTGAGACTGAAGCATGCTTTGGCTTCTTGTCTCTTATTGCTGTATACGCTCCTACCGATGTACATAAAACCGATGTGAAAGAGGCGTTCTACGCCAAACTCACATGCGTGTCGCAAGGCTCGGCTGAATGGGAATCAAGTTTTGCGTTGTTCCATGGTGCGTAGGGCTTGGACACTGCTGAGAAGGGACAAGGAACAGTTCATCAGGAATCTTGCTGAGGAGGTCGAAGGCCATTTTTTGGTAAATGACCTTCGCCCTGCCTACCAAGCCCTGAGAAAACTGAACCCTAAGCCCTCCTCACAGATGACTGCAGTCCGATCAGCGGATGGACGGATCATCTCAGATCATGTTGGGGTTCGTGAACGTTGGGCTGAGTATTTTGAACAGTTGTACCAGGTGGACCGCCCAACCCAGTTAGCTTGGATGCAAGTGATGTCTCAGTGCCTGTGCCGGACCCACCCATCAGCGAGGAACCTCCTACCCTAACAGAGGTTAGGCTGGCGATTTCCAAGCTGAAGAGTGGGAAAGCTGCAGGCATATGTGATATCCCTGCTGAATTGCTAAAGGCTGGGGGTGAACCTATGGCTCTGGCCTGCATACAGTCCTGACTGCCATTTGGCAGTCTGGTACCATTCCCCCTGACCTGCTGAGGGGCGTGGTCATCCCTCTCTGGAAGGGGAAAGGGGATCGATGGGACTGTAGCAACTACCGTGGCATTACACTACTCAGCATACCAGGCAAGGTTCTCGCTCACATTCTTCTGAAACGGATCCGCAACCACCTACTGAGGCACCAGAGACCGGAGCAGTCTGGATTTACTCCTGGCAAGTCCACAATAGACCTTATTCTAGCGCTTCGAGTAATTGTGGAACGCCGTCGTGAGTTTGGTCGTGGGTTGCTTGCAGCCTACATCGACCTCAAGACTCGGTGCATCGGGAATCGCTATGGGAGATCCTGAGGCTAAGAGGAATTCCGACACAGAATATTGGCCTGATAGCAAGCCTCTATACTGGTACTGAAAGTGCTGTAAAGTGTGGTGGGGGTATGTCGAACTTCTTCCCTGTTAATTCAGGGGTGAGGCAAGGCTGTGTCCTTGCACCCACACTTTTCAACACTTGTATGGACTGGATAATGGGCAGAGCTACTAGCCAAAGCCAGTGCGGAGCAACACTAGGCAATATTAAGGTCTCAGACCTTGACTTTGCCGACGATGTTGCCATCCTATCTGAGTCCTTGGAGTCACTTGTGGCGGCTCTTGATGCATTTAGCAATGAGGCGAAGCCCCTAGGCCTAGAGGTCTCCTGGACCAAGACCAAGATTCAGGACTTTGGGGGCCTGTTAGGGGAACCCGTTCAGTCGATCCATGCTTGCGGCGAGGACGTTGAAGTCACAGAAAGTTTTACATACCTTGGTAGCGTAGTCCATATCTCTGGGTTGTCAGACAGGAAGTCAGTAGACGGATTGGTCTGGCAACAGGAGCCATGAACTCGATCAACAAGAGCGTTTGGAGATGTGGGTACCTATGCAGAAGGACCAAGCTGCGTGTCTTCAAGGCCTTGATACTTCCAGTTTTGCTCTATGGAAGCGAAACCTGGACGCTATCCAGTGCCTTGGGTCTCGCCTTGATGCCTTTTGTAACAAGTCCCTTCGCTGGATCATGGGTACAGTTGGCAGGACACGTGTCCAACCGGCGGTTACAAACCCTGAGACTGGCATGAGACCTGTTACTTGCATAATCCGGGATCGCCAACTCAGGCTATATGGCCACCTAGCTCGCCTCCCTATGGACGACCCTGCCCACCAGGTTGTCTCTCTGCGAGACAACCCTGGGTGGAGGAGACCTGTGGGACGTCCTAGGAGATCATGGCTTGGGCAGCTCGACGAGACCTGTCGCGAGGAATAGAGATGGGCCGTGTGCCTGCCTGGAGACTCGCCTTGAGGGATCCTCGTGGCTGGAAGCGAAGGGTGGATGCGGCCATGCGCCCCGTCGGCGTTAGCCCCTTGATGATGATGATGATGAATTTTCATTGTTAATGATGTTATAATTTTTCTTATTGATGTCATAATCTTATGTTATCGTTGATACTGTTATCATCTTTTTTAGCAATTATTCTTATTGTCATTATTACTATTACTATATCAATTATTATTTAATTTTCTATTATTTCATTATTGTTTATTATTATTATTATTATTATTATTATCATTATTATCATTATTATTGTTATTATTATTATTATCATTATTATTGTTATCATTATCATCATTATTATTATATATATTATTATCATTATCACTACAGATATTATTATAATTATCAATACCTTTGAATAATTAATTAATCAATATTATCATCATTATCGTTATTGACTTTTTCGTTTTTCTTATTAATGTTATTATCATTGTTTGTTATTATTATTATGACTATTATTTTTTTTTTTTATAATAATCATTATTATTACAATTTCTATATTTTGCATTATTACTATTATTATATCTATTATTAATTTACATTTTATTATTGTTACGATTATTATTATTTTATCCTTATTATTATGAAATTATTTTTTTATTGTTATTGTGAGGTGTTCTTCGTTTTCTGGCTATTAATATATATATTAATAGGTTCACATTGTCTAGACGTTGTGCTGTGGTAGCGTGAAGCATATAAGCACAAACAAGCAAACAAATAAAAAAAGAACGAGCTTAATCCTCAACTCCTTGACGTTCAGCCTATGGGTTTATTTATAATTATTATAGATGGCAACGTAACATTTAAGTGCATCTTTGAAACTTAGCTATGCTTAATGCAATAAATACGAAAGCATCGGCTATAATAATTTTTTTATGCGTCTTAAAATGAAATTGGAAAAATAAAGTTATAAAATTTTTAAATAATTTGACTGATGACTGAAGTTCATAATTCAATTAAGATGATGCTGAGAGAATCAAGATAGGCTGTGTATATAAATCATAATAATAATAAAAAAGGATCACGGGGGCATGTGGCCGCTTTCCAACGTTCCATTTCACACAGGGTTAATTACACACAGGGTATCAGGTTCAGACTGAATATATTTCGTTCGTGACATCATGAACTATGTCACCAACTATATATTTTTCACATTTGAAGGCCCTACATGAGGAGGAGTAGAATACCACCTTACATTACTATTATTATTATTATTATTATTATTATTATCATTATTATTATTATCATTATTATTATTATTATTATTATCATTATTACCATTATCATTGTCAATGCATTTGCAATAATTAATGTTATCATTACTATCATTACTGATGTTATCGTTTTCCTTTTTGATGTTTTATCTTGCGTTATCATCATCGTCATCATCATCCTCAGTATCATCATTATTCTTTTATCTTTTTCATTATTATTATTGTTGCTGTTGTTGTGATTATTATTATTATTGTTATTATTATTGTTATTATTATTATTATTAATATTATTATTATCATTATTATTATTATCGCTGTTTTAATGATTGTTATTATTATTATTATTTTTTTATTATTATTATTATTATTATTATTATTATTATTAGTTTTTTATTGTTATTATTATAACTAATATTATAGAACTATTTCTATAGTTATTGTTATCATTACTTTTTTATTGATTGCATTTTTATTATTATTTATTATTATTATTATTATTATTGTTGTTGTAGTTGTTGCTGCTGCTGTTGTTGTTGTTATTGTCGCTATTTTCATTATTATTATCATTATTATTACTGTTATAGATTTCATATCACATATTTCACATTATTATTGCTATCACTGTTGTTTTCCTTATCAATAATAATTATTATTTTCACAGTTATCATTATTATCTTCATTATCATTTTCATTGTTAATTAATATTGTTTTTTCTTCTTAAATAGTAATAATAATAATAATAATAATAATAATAATAATAATAATAATAATAATAATAATAATAATAATGATAATGATAATAACAATAATAATAATATTATTATTATTATTATTATTATTATTATTATTATCATTGTTGTTGTTGTTGTTGTTGTTATTATTTATTATTATTATTATTATTATTATTATTATTATTATTATTATTATTATCTGTACTATCATCATTATTATTAATATTAACATTATGAATATTACCATTGTTATTTTTATCATTTCTATCACTAATGCTGTCATCATTATTATTATTATTGTTATTATTATTATTATTATTATTATTATCATTATTACTACTACTACTACTACTACTTTTGGTAACAGTAGTAGTAGTAGCAGTATTGTGTTGTTATTATTATCATCATGATAAAAAGGTCATCATTATCATTGTTATCGTTAATTGCTATTGTCACCACAATTAGTATCACTAATGCCTTAATTATTATTATCATTGCTATTATTATTATTACAGCTTTGATCATTATTGTAATGATTATAATAATAATAATAATAATTATTATTATTATCATTATTATTATTATTATTATTATAATTACTATTAATATTGTTGTCATTGTTATTATTATCTTTCCCATTATTAATACTAATATCATAATTATTATCATAAAAATTATATTTATCATTAGTACTATTATCTTGTTGATCATCATTCATTTCATTAATAATATCATTGTCATTATCAATATCATTATCATTATTTTATGATTATCATATTTATCATAATAATCTTATTATTATTATCATTATTACTATTATAACTATTATCCTTTTCATTGTTTTCATAATATATCAATAAAACTGTTATTATGTATATCATTAATATTATCATTATTATTATCATTATCATTATAGATTTTGTCATTATCACTATTTTTATCATCATTATCATTATAAGCATGATTCTTTTCTTTATAACTATCATTACCACTTTATTATTATCATGTTATCATTATCAATATTATTATTACTATGATAATTGTAGTAATAATAATGATTATTATTACTTTTATCGTTATTATAGCTTTATTATCATTATCATTATCAACATTACTGAATCATTTTTCTTTATCATTGTTATTATTGTTATTATTATTATTATAATTTTCATGATTGTTAATATTATCATTATCATTATCATTACCCATACTGTTGCTTTTATCATTATTATCATCCTTATTATTATCATTATCATCATCTTTACCATGATTATTATTAATAATATCATTGATATTACCATTATTATTATTGTTGTTGATATGAAAATTGTTACCACTATCATTTATATTAATATTATCATTGTCATTGTTATTATTATCATTTATATTATTGTTATCATTATTATTGTTATTATCATGATTATCATTATCATTATCATTATTTTTTTCTATTATCATTATCATTATTATTATTATTATAACTATAATTATCATTACTTTTATTGTTATCGTTATTCTTAATCTTATTGTCATTTTCAAAAATATAATTATGATGATTATTATTATGGTATCGGCATTATCATTATTATTATTATTATTATTATTATTATCATTACAATTATTATTGACTAACAACCATCCCTAACCAGGACTCGAACCTAGGTCACTCCGGGTATGAAACTGGAGGCCAGGGCTAAACCAACCATGCCACACGACTCACTAAAATGAGTGTGCAACTAGGATCATAACTAACGCCATATCAATGCGGCATTGCATTATTCCATCTTTCATAAATATACCTCAGTACATCTGACATAGATTTTGAATTGCTAAATCAATTACCACCGAGCGCCCACGTGGAGTGTGTGTGAAACTTCGCTATCATTACTGAAGTATGAGTAGATAGGCAATGTCTATGGAGCTAGTGAGAAACCTAGTTGCACACTACTTTTAGTGGGTCATGTGGCATGGTTGGTTTACCACTGGCTTCCGGTTTCATACCCGGAGTCCTGGTCAGGGAGGGTTGTTATTCATTGATATCAGTGGGGCATTGCGTTATTCCATCTTTCATAAATATACCTCAGTACATCTGACTAAGGATTTGTGTTGCAGAATCAATTTCCACCGAGTGCCCACGGGGAGCGTGCGTGAAACTTCGCTATCATTACTCAAGTATGAGTAGATAGGTATTGTCTAAGGAGCTAGTGATATCCTAGTTCTACACTCCTTTTAGTGGGTTGTGTGGCATGGTTGGTTTAGCACTGGACCGGTTTCATAACCGGAGTGACATAGGTTCGAGTCCTGGTCAGGGAGGGTTGTTATTTATCGATATCAATGCGGCATTGCATTATTCCATTATTTCATAGATATACCTCAGCACATCTGACTTAGGATTTGAATTGCTAAATCAATTTCCACCGAGTGCCCACGGGGAGTGTACTTGAAACTTCGCTATCATTACTCAAGTATGAGTAGATAGGTAATGTCTATGGAGCTAGTGAGATCCTAATTGTACACTCCTTTTAGTGGGTCGTGTGGCATGGTTGGTTTAGCACTGGCTAGGTTCGAGTCCTGGTTAGGGAGGGTTGTCATTTATCATTATTATCATTATCATCAATATTTCTATTATCATCATCATGATCATTATAATTATTATTATTATTATTATTATTATTTTTATTATATTATTACTACTACTACTACTACTACTACTACTATTTTATTATTATTATTATTAATCATTATTATTATTATTTTTACTATTTTATTATTATTTATTATTACTATTATTATTATTATCATTGTCATTATCATTATCATTATCATTATCATTACATTACATTGTCTTTTTCATTATTATCATTATTATTATTATTATTATTTTTTATTATTATCATTATTATTACTTTTATTATTCGTATTATTACAAAAACATGTATTATAACAATAAAAATAATAATGATAAAAATGGTAATAGTTTAAAAATAGTTATTATATATTGTTATTATTATCATTATTGTTATCATTATCATTATTATTATCATTACTTTTATTATTAGTATAACTGCCAAAAAATTTCATTAACTTTTATTATTATCATGATTAGTATCATTATCTTTATTACCATTATTATTGTTATCATCATTTTTACTATCATTATTATTATTATAATCATCATATTATTGCTTTTCATCATTATCATTATTTTTGTTATTATTGTCATTATCACTGTTATAAATAATTATTATTAGTATCATGATTATTATCATAATTTTTAAATTTGTCATTGGTATAAAAAATAAAAATAATAATAATAATTATTATTATTATTATTATTATTATTATTATCATTATTGATTTTAAATTTTTAATATCAATAACGAAAATTTAATTTAAAACCCCTCATCATCATCATCATCATCATCATCATCATCATGTATATATATATATATATATATATATATATATATATATATATTTTATATAGTATATTTATATATATATAATAAAATTATATATTATATATATATATAAAATATATTTATATATATATATAATATATATATATATTATATATATATATATACAAAATTCATATTTTATATATGTAATATATATATAAGCTATGTATATACATATAATTCATAATATATATATATATATATTTTAAAATATATATATATATGGTGTGTGTGTGTGTGTGTTGTGTGTGTGTGTGTATGTGTGTGTGGGTGTGTGTGTGTGTGTGTTTGTGTGTGTGTGTATACACTCGGAGGTGAGAAAACCTGGTAGCGGCACGATCAGTATGGGTGGGTACACGTACTACTGGTCGGGCCGCAGTGATGGTTACCACCTCCAGTATGTAGCCATAGTCATCTCCAGCTGACTTCAGCCCTTGGTAGATGAGGTGACACTGTTGATGAGCGTATTATGGCACTGAGACTGAAGCTCTTATTGTTGTATACGCACCTACTGATGTTTGTAATCTCGATGTGAAAGAGACGCTCTACGCCAAACTCGCATCTGTGGCAGACAATTACCCCCGGCGAGATTTTCCCCAATTTTCGGGGCGACTCAATCGGTATCCGGCTATGAACCGAGCTGGCTATGAGATGTTTGTGGGCCCCCCATGGCTGAGGAGCTGATCCCAGCAGCGAGAACAGCCTCCTTCCCCGGGGACTTTGCTATGTCCAGAGAATGAGGATCTCTGGCTCCTGTAACAGCACTCCAGCCGCATCGATGGACATGGTATAGCGACACAGGTACAGTGGCCAAGGAGATCGACCACAGCCCTTGTTAGCACGCAATGGAGGATCCTACAGAGCTGCAGAGTTACCAGAGTGCCGAGTTCTGTGGCACTGATTATAGGCTGCTTGTGGATACCCTACAGGTCTACTCTAAAATCCCTGTCCCTCCAGTGGCCACCCTAGGTCTAAGGGAGAAGTAGGGGAGGAGGAATGTACCCGTGGGTTCACCAGGGCAGTCTCTACCGTTTTCACAGAACTTGACAACCTGACAGACCCAGTTGCTCTGTGGGAGCTCTTAAAGCGCAAAACACTCGAAACAGCCCAGGAGTCCATTGGTGTACACCTGAGGGCAAGGCAGAAATCCATCTCCCTGGGACACTGGAGGCCACTGAAGCATGTCACATGGCTCGGCTGAATGACAACCAGGGCTTGCGTCGCTCCTTGGCGCAAAGGGCTCGGACACTGCTGATTGGGGACAAAGGAAGTTTTATCAGGGAAACTTGCTGAGGAGGTTTTAAGGCCATTTCTTGGTAAACAACCTTCGCCCTGCCTACCAAGCCCTGAGAAAGCTGAACTCTAAGCCCTCATTGCAGATGACTGCAGTCTATTCAGCGGATGGACTGATCATCTCAGATCAAAGTTGGAGTTCGTGAAATTAAGCTGAGTATTTTGAGCAGTTGTAACCCGGTAACCCTCCAAGCTGAAAAGTGGGAAAGCTGCAGGCATTATGATATCCTTGCTGAACTTCTAAAGGCTGGGGTGAACCTATGGCTCGGGGGTTGCATACAGTCTTGACTGCCATCTGGCAGCCTGGTACCATTCCCCCTGACCTGTTTTGAGGGGTTATCCAATGCCTTGGAGACTCGTCTTGATGCCTTTTGTAACAAGTCTCTTCGCCAGATCATAGGGTACAGTTGGCAGACCACTTCCCAATTTCGGTTCCCGGAGTTTGGCATAGATTTTTACTTGCATAACCCGGTCCCCGACTCGCTATATAGGCAGCACTCGTTTCCCTGGGGATACCGGCCCATCAGCTGTCTTTTGCGAGAAAACCCGGGGTGGAGGGGCCTGGACGACCCAGAGATCAGGGTTTGGCAGTCGACGGGAAGTGTAGGAATTAAGAGGGCCCGGGCCCTCCCGGGAAATCGCCCGGGTGACCCTCTGGTTGGAGCAAGGGTGGATGCGGCCACCCCTTCGGCGTTACCCCTTTATGATGTTGATGGATATATATATAGTATATATGTATACAATATATATATATAAATTTATTCATATATATGCATCCAAATATATATATTTTAATAATATATAATATTATATATATATATAACATATAATATATGTATATATAATATATTATAAAAATATATTATATAATAAAATTATATATATTTTTTTTTTTTTTTTTTTTTTTTTTTTTTTTTTTTACGGAAGTTCTTTTTTGGCATCCTAATATATATATATATATATAATTTTAATTTTATAATTATATTTTATATAATATTTTATTAATATAAAATATTTTAATTATTCATTTTAAATTACATACTATATATATATATATATTATTAATATATATATTATATATATTATATATATATTATATTTTGTTGTGTGTGTGTGTGTGTGGTGTGGTGTTTTGGCGGTGGTGTGTGTGTGTGGGGATGTGTATATATATATTTAATATACATATATATTATATAATTATATATTATTTAATAATTTTAAAATTTTATTCATATTAATAAACCACGCGCACACACACACACAACAGCACACACACAACAGCACACACACACACAAAACGCACACACCCACACCCCACACCACACACACACACACCACACCACACCACACAAAACACAACATATATAATATAATATATATATAATTATATAATATATATATATAGGGGGTGTTTGTGTGTGTTGTGTGTGTGTGTGTGTTGGTGTGTGTGTGTTGTGTGTGTGTGTGTGTGTGTATTAATATGAAAAAAACATATATATAATATATAATATATATATTAAAAATAATAAAAAATTAATATATATTATATATATATATATATATTATTATATAAACCATAAAAATACTGCATTTTTAATCTATGGGGCCGCGGGGGCCAATGGTTTGACGTGGGCTCAAGACTGTCACGGGGCAATCTGAGTTCGAGGGTTCGATCCCGGCCGCCTTTTGTTCCCTTGGGCAAGGAATTTTCCCTCATTGCCGGGCCTAGCCACTGGGGGCCAACCACCCCAATCAGTGCTGGCCCCAAACCCCGGGAAAAATAGAGAAAATTTACCTAAAAGGTAACACCGGCATCTCCTGGAAGGAACTGGGGGCCCTACCACGACTCACTCCAAGAGCTCACAACGTGAAAAAATGCAATTGATATCATGCTTGACCACGGCGGCTCAACATGAACCTACCGTTAAAAGAAGGATTATACAAAATATTTTAATATATATTAATATAATATATATATAAAAATTAATTATAAAAATAATATAATATATATAATAATTAAAAATATAATATATTATAATAAAATAATTATTTAAATAAATATATATATATACACCACCACACACCACACACACAACCTATAAATAATAAAATAATATATATATATATATATATATATTTTTATATAATATAATATAATATATATATAATATTTTATGTATATTACATATTATTAATAATTTAAAATTTTATATATAAATAATATATATATATGTATTTACATTATTTTATATTATATATTATTAATTAATATTTAAAATTTAATATACATATTAATTTTTTATATATATAATATATATATATTAAAATATACCATTGGTGTGGTGTGTGGTGGTTGGGGGCGTGTGTGGGGGGGGCGGGGTTTTTGGTTGTGTGTGTGGTGTTGTGTGTGGGTGGTGTGTTGTGTGTTTGTGTGTGTGGGGTGGGGGTGTGTGCGGTGTGTGGGGTGTGTTGTGGTGTTGTGTGTGGGGTGGTGGTGTGTGTGGTGTGGCGTGGGTTGTGGTGTGTGTGTGGTGTTTTGTTTGT
This sequence comes from Penaeus monodon, assembly GCF_015228065.2. NCBI lineage: Eukaryota > Metazoa > Arthropoda > Malacostraca > Decapoda > Penaeidae > Penaeus > Penaeus monodon. Next base: position 32,462,252 of record NC_051401.1, on the reverse strand, counting down.
GTTTTAAATATAAAATATATAATAAAAATATATATAATTATAATAATATAATTTTTTTCGTTAATACAACACACACACACACACACACACACCACCACACACACACACACATAATAATATATATATAAATATATATTATAATATTATATATATATAATTTTGGGGTTTGTGTGTGTGTTTGTGTGTGGGGGGGGTTGTGTGTGTGTGTGTGTGTGTGTGTTGTGTGTGGATGTGTGTGTGTTGTGTTTTTAATTCTCAATTTTTGTGAGTTCAGATGATATAAAATAAAAAAAAAGGAAAGGAAAACACAAATTTAGTTTTTTTTACCTTATTAGTAATCTTTAATTGTACAAAATTTTGAAAAAATTTAAAAAAATACCCCGTTTTTACCTAGTCAAAATTTTTTTTTCCAAAAATGCACTTGAGAGATTTTGGAAATTTTAAATCTAAAAAGAGGATTTTTTTTGTGCCAAATTTTAGTATTTTTTTTTCCGAGGGGAAAACCCTCTTTTACCTTTTCCATTTTATTTTCTTTTTTTTCTTCGTTTTATCATTATTTTCCCATCATTTCTTTTTTCTTTTTCCTTTTATTTCTTTATCTTTATTATTAATATCACCTCACCTCCAAAAAAATTTTACTATTCCCTTACCACCTGATGAACCCACATTAAGAGGAAGACAAAACTCTTCCCCCCATCATAAAGTCATAAAAGAGAAAAAAAAATAATGAGGGGATGGCCCATATCTCCGGGAACTATTCCCCTACCTACCAAAGGATTACCGGACAAAAATCTACGGTCCCCGGCATGGGTTCACTCTGATTTTTCTATTTCCCCATTTTTGATAAAAAGTGATTTAAAGTTTGCTTTGTGGCCTATATTCGTCAATTTACACCAACCCACCTAGTTCATTTTCTTTCTCTTTGTAACAAGGGTCTTTCGGTTTCTAGCCTCCTTCTTAGACCTTTCCCCTCCCCCGCCCTCTCACCTCTTTCTTTCGTTTTTCATTCGCCTCTACTTCTCCAATTATTTTTCCAATTTTTTCGTTTCTCCTGTTTGCTCTACCTCCGCCCGATTCTTAAACTATACTGCCGTATTTTCCCCTTTTTTTGCACCCCTTTTTGTCTCCGCTTTTTAGCTTCCCTTACTTCTACGCTAATTCCTCACTTTCCCATTTTTTTTTCCCCGCTTGCCCTACCCTTTAACCCCTTCCCTCCGCCCCTTGGGAAAAACAGGCGGCCACTGCCTTGCCCCGCAGTTTTTTTACGAAATTTTTTGTTTTGTCTTAATTTACTTTTACTATGTGTTTTATTTATGCTGTTTGTAATTTGGAAAAAAACTATTATAAATGGATGGTTCGCATCCTATTTAAGGTACTGATGGTTATTTTTTTGGGAGTATTTGTTGTGGGTGTGAGAGCCCACGGTAGGCTGGGCGTTGGGGTGATGTCGGGTTTAACGGGGGGCCCCAAGGCTCCCTATCGGCTAAAGGGTGGGCAGTCCCTTGTGGGGGTTGCTAAAGGGCAGGGAAAGCTGATCTCGTTTCAGGCTCTGCGACTTAAATACCTAGCGCGGACATGGGGGTGGACCTGTGTGACCCCCTGGGGAA
>NC_051401.1:32457317-32460545 GCF_015228065.2 Penaeus monodon | reverse complement strand
ATAATAATAATAATAATAGTAATAATAATAATAATAATGATAATAATATGAATAATGATGATAATGATAATGATAATAATAATAATAATAATAATAATAATAATAATAATAATAATAAATAATAAAATGATAATAGGAATATAATTTTAATATTAATTATTATAATATCTATTACTAATAATAATGATAGCAATAATATAAACAATAAAAAGATAATAATAACAATAATGATAGTGTTAATAACAAAAATAATCATAGTATCAATAATTATGATAATGATAATAATAATAGAGAGGATGATGACAATAATTGTTGTAATCATAATCATAATGATGATGATAATGATAATAATAGTAATAATAATGATAATAATAATAATAATAATAATAATAATGATAATAATAATAATAATAATAATAATAATAATAATAATAATAATAATGATAATAATAATAGTAATAATAATAATAATAATAATAATGATAATAATAATAATAATAATAATAATAATAATGATAATAATAATAATAATAATAATAATAATAATAATAATAATAATAACAATAATGATGATAATAATAATAATAATAATAATAATAATAATAATAATAATAATAATAATAATAATAATAATAATAGTAATAATATTAATGATAATGATGATAATAGTAATAACAACAACAACAACAACAATAGTAACAATGAAAATAGTAATGATAATAAGGACAATGATAATAATAACAATGATAGTAGTAATAGTAATAATGATAATAATGACAGTAATATAATAAGAATAATAAAATATAATAACAATAACATAAATGATACTGATAATAATGAAAATAAATATCATGATAACAGTATTGATGATAATGATGCTGATGATAATAATAATAATGAAAATTGAAAATATAATAATAACAGTGATAATATTAATATTAATTATAAAATCTATATTAATGATAACGTAATAATTACGATACTAATGATAATAACTATTATCATAATAAGAACTTTACCAATAATAATAATGATAATAATAGTAATAATGATAATATTATTATTTACAATCTTAACAATAATAATAACAATAATATTGATAGCAATGATGATAATAATAATAATAATAATAATAATAATAATAATAATAATTATAATAATAATAATAATGATACTACTACTACTATTACTACTTCTACTACTACTACTACTATAATAATAATAATAATAATAATAATAATAATAATCACCCCGTGGTCCTGAAATACCGGGTTGGCGTCCGGTGGAGTATAGGCAGAAAGAGCCCTTAAGTCTTGGAAGACAGTCGTTCTAGAGACGGTGTCTTGATAAAAACACTGGTTGGTGGGAACCATAAAACACAACCTCAGACTGAGTGAAATGGCAAACCATGGAATTGAAAATAACGGCGTTAACGGGACTGGAACCCTTCAGGGTGAAGGTGTCGCGCCCGGCAGGCATGGAGTTCCCGATCCGGCTCCAGCAGGTCGGCATCAAGCAACGGGTCTATCAAACCAAAGAATGAAATGGGAAAAGGAAGTAAACAAGATTGTAATTGAGTGCTGGATAAAAGTGAGCCATCAAAAAGGAAGTATCGACAGCGAATGAAGAAAATTTGGGATGAAATAGGAGTATTTCCTGTCACTGAGCAAAGATTGGCAGATCAAGCCAGGCAAATTCGGGTGAACAAGTGGCTGACAGACATAGAAATTGAGGAAATTGAAAGAAGATGTGGAGACAGTCATGAAGAAGAAACTGGTGATAGTACCAACAATGTAGGAGGAAGAGAAAATGAGCAAGCTGCACAAAGAAATGTTATTGAACGACAACATGTAATGGAAATTTAAGTTATTATTGATCAGGAATGCACATGGGAGAGTAGTACGCAACAAAATGGTGAACAGCAGGAAGAAGAGGCCCTGGAAGAAAGAGAAGGGACCAAAGTGTTTCCAGAAGATGATGATAGTGTGGTCAGAAGAGCGTGTGATGAAGAGGAAAAAAAAGTTGATAAGAAAAGTATTGAATGAGATCAGAGAAAACCCAGACAAGATCCCACCAAATCCCAGATACAATGACAGAAGAAAGGTAAAAGCAGCTACAATGAAGGTTAACAAGGTTATAGCTCTTATCAGAACTGAATCAATAACGGAAACAAACATAGTCTTACGGGCAGCAGGTAATGTTGTTGCTGAGATGGTGGGGCACAAAATCATGAATCCAAAGGAAAGCAGGACACCACATTGGAGGATAAGAATTTTGGAAAAACAGAAGGCACTATGCAAGGATTTAGGACAGTTAAATAGAATGAAAAGAAATGAGTTGCAAAATGAGGGTACCATATCAAAGCTTGAAAGGAAATATCGCATAGTAGAAAAAGGTATTGATATGGTCCATGAAGAAGTACAACAGAGGTTAGTTGCTATTTTGGCAAAGCTTGAAAGATATGACAATAGGACAGAGCAGTACAGACAGAATCGCTTGTTTGAATCAAATCAAAAGAAATTGTTTGAGGAATTAGACAGAGTAGAAAAACAAACGGTGGTGCCTGATGCAGAGGAAAGTACTCGCTTTTGGAGTGACATATGGGACAAACCAGTAAAACATAAAGACAATCCGGAATGGCTGAGAAATGTGGAGGAAGAGGCTAGGGGTACAAGATGACATACACATTGAAGTGACGAAATTGAAGAAGCAGGTGAGAAAAGGGACAAATTGGAAAAGCCCAGGGCCTGATGGAGTTCAGGGGTACTGGATAAAGAATATAAGTAATTTGCATGGTAGCATAGCACATCAACTTGACAGGTGTCTCCAAGAAAATAACGTGCCGTCATGGATGGTCACTGGGAAAACATTACTGTGTGTGAAAGAACTGGAGAAAGGAATAGCAAATTTCAGGCCCATCGCATGTTTACCTCTGTTGTGGAAATTGCTGACAGGGATCTTAGCGGAAGAACTGCATGAACATCTTGAGCAATCAAACATATTACCTTGGGAACAAAAGGGATGTAGAAAAGGAAGCCGAGGGACAAAAGACCAACTACTCATTGATAAAATGATAGTGAAAAATTGTAAGATACGCTTAACATCACTGGATGTTGCATGGATTGACTATCGCAAAGCATATGACATGGTGCCCCACAGTTGGATAGAGAAGTGTATGAATATGTTTGGAGTAGCAGTGAATGTCAGGTCCTTCATAAGCGAATCAAT
>NC_051401.1:32442317-32449817 GCF_015228065.2 Penaeus monodon | reverse complement strand
TTATCATCAACGTCGTTATTGATATCATTGCAGTTATTGGATTTATTATTGCTGATTATTATTATTATTATTATTATTATTATTATTATTATTATTATTATTATTATTATCATTATTATTATCATCATTATTATTATCATTATTATTGTTGTTGTTGTTGTTGTTATTATTATTTTAATCATCATAATTACCTTTGTTAGTATTAGTATTATTTTTGTTATTATTATCATTATAATTATTATTATCATTATAATGATTATTATTATTATAATTATTATTATCATTGTAATTATTATTATCATCATTATCATTATTTTTTATATTATTATTATTATTATCATCATCATCATCATCATCATCATCATCATCATCATCATCATCATCATCATCATCATCATCATCATCATCATCATCATCATCATCATCATCATTATCATTGTTATTGTTGTTCTTGTTATTATTTTCTTTTATTATTATTATTACCTTTATTAGTGTTGTTTTTATTATTGATATTATCATTATAATTATTATTATTATCATTATCATTATCTTTAATTTTAATTCTAATATTATTATTATTATTATGATCATTATAATCCTTATTATCATAATTATTATAATTATTAGCATTGTTATTATCATTAATAATAATAATAATAATAATATTATTATTATTAATCATCATTATTATTATTATTATTATTATTATTATTATTATTATTATTATTATTATTATTATTATTAATATTATCATCATCATTACTAGCACTAGTGCTTTTATCATTATCATCATTTATCATCATTATCATTATTATGATGATTATCATTATTATCATTTTGATTATCATTATCATTATTTTGATTATCATTATTTTATTATATATATTATAATTATTTTCATGATCCTTTTTTTTTATTGTTACCATTATTATCAATTATTATTGTTATTATTTTTTTATTATTATTATTTTTATCAATTATTATTACTATTATTATTATTATTATTATTATTATTATTATCAATATTATCATTATCATTATTATTATTATCATTTGTTATTGTCATTATTATTATGATTATGATCAGCATTATTAATATGACTGTCACCATTATTATTCTCAATATTATAATTATACCTAATATCACTACTATTATTGTTATTGTTTATCATGATCTTGATTTTTTTTTCTCTTTATTTTTCTTTTTTAACATTTATCGTCGTCATTATAATTTTTTATTGTTATTATCATCGTCATTATTATCCTTATCAATGTCTTACCATTGTTGTTATTATTTTTTTATTATTATTATTAGTAGTAGTAGTAGTGTTATCATTATTATTATATTTGTTATCATTATTATTATTATTAGTAGTAGTAGTAGTAGTAGCAGTAGAAGTACTATCATTATTATACTTGTTATTATTATTATTATCATTATTATTATTGTTATTATTATTATTATCGTTTTGTTGTTGTTGTTGTTGTTAGTATTTCACTGTTATTGCTATTATTATATTTATTATTATATTAATTTTTATCATTGTCATTATCATTATTATCATTATTATTATTATCATTATTATTATCATTGTTATTATTATTGCTGTTGTTGTTATTATTATTATTGTTGTTGTTACTCCTACTATCAATATTATTACCATTACCATTATCATTATAGATATTTTATCTTTATTAATCCCTATGTAATAATTAATAATTAATAATTTTCATTGCGGTCCCAGGCTAAATCTGTGGGGGATCTCGGAGCAGCAGGAGGCCCCAGAGGTACGGAGTTATGGCCCACCGGCGTGTGGACACGCTCTGGCTTCATACCAACTCCTGCCCCCTAGCCACCCTGGGGTAATGGGGCGGCTCGGGGGAGGTGGGCCTTGCCAGTCCTCCTCCCCCCAGAATGACCCTCTGGCAATGTTTCGCGTAAATGGAAATGCTGGGGGGAGGGGTGTTGTCCCTCCCACCCAGCAAGTAAGGCGGGCTGTGGGTCCCGCTGGAGGGCAAATGTCGGGGTGCAGGATTGGAACGAGAGTTACTCGTCCCGCCTGCGCCCCGGCAGGCGCCAACCCACCATGAAGCTTGTGGGGGAAAGCCCTCGGGAACCCCACAGGTGGATAGGCGGTCCCACAGCCTGCCGACCCCCTTTATCTGGGGCTGTGTTGGCAGGGGCGGCAGAGGTGGCGTGCACCCAGAGTGACCACCCGAGGCTTAACCTCAGGCGTGCTTTCTGGGTAGGCGCTTGGAACATCCGGTCCTTGCGGTAGGATGAGCGGTTACCTCTGCTATCACGGGAATTGAAGCGACTGGGAGTTGAGGTGGCTGCCCTCTCAGAGGTGAGAAGACCTGGTAGCGGCACGATCAGTGTGGGTGGTTACACCTACTACTGGTCGGGCCGCAGCGATGGTCACCACCTCCAGGGTGTAGCCATAGCCATCTCCAGTCGACTTCAGCCTGCGGTAGTCGAGGTGACACCGGTTGATGAGCGTATCATGGCATTGAGACTGAAGCATGCTTTTGGCTTCTTGTCTCTTATTGCTGTATACGCTCCTACCGATGTACATAAAACCGATGTGAAAGAGGCGTTCTACGCCAAACTCACATGCGTGTCGCAAGGCTCGGCTGAATGGGAATCAAGTTTTGCGTTGTTCCATGGTGCGTAGGGCTTGGACACTGCTGAGAAGGGACAAGGAACAGTTCATCAGGAATCTTGCTGAGGAGGTCGAAGGCCATTTCTTGGTAAATGACCTTCGCCCTGCCTACCAAGCCCTGAGAAAACTGAACCCTAAGCCCTCCTCACAGATGACTGCAGTCCGATCAGCGGATGGACGGATCATCTCAGATCATGTTGGGGTTCGTGAACGTTGGGCTGAGTATTTTGAACAGTTGTACCAGGTGGACCCTCCAACAGTTAGCTTGGATGCAAGTGATGTCTCAGTGCCTGTGCCGGACCCACCCATCAGCGAGGAACCTCCTACCCTAACAGAGGTTAGGCTGGCGATTTCCAAGCTGAAGAGTGGGAAAGCTGCAGGCATATGTGATATCCCTGCTGAATTGCTAAAGGCTGGGGGTGAACCTATGGCTCTGGGCCTGCATACAGTCCTGACTGCCATTTGGCAGTCTGGTACCATTCCCCCTGACCTGCTGAGGGGCGTGGTCATCCCTCTCTGGAAGGGGAAAGGGGATCGATGGGACTGTAGCAACTACCGTGGCATTACACTACTCAGCATACCAGGCAAGGTTCTCGCTCACATTCTTCTGAAACGGATCCGCAACCACCTACTGAGGCACCAGAGACCGGAGCAGTCTGGATTTACTCCTGGCAAGTCCACAATAGACCTTATTCTAGCGCTTCGAGTAATTGTGGAACGCCGTCGTGAGTTTGGTCGTGGGTTGCTTGCAGCCTACATCGACCTCAAGACTCGGTGCATCGGGAATCGCTATGGGAGATCCTGAGGCTAAGAGGAATTCCGACACAGAATATTGGCCTGATAGCAAGCCTCTATACTGGTACTGAAAGTGCTGTAAAGTGTGGTGGGGGTATGTCGAACTTCTTCCCTGTTAATTCAGGGGTGAGGCAAGGCTGTGTCCTTGCACCCACACTTTTCAACACTTGTATGGACTGGATAATGGGCAGAGCTACTAGCCAAAGCCAGTGCGGAGCAACACTAGGCAATATTAAGGTCTCAGACCTTGACTTTGCCGACGATGTTGCCATCCTATCTGAGTCCTTGGAGTCACTTGTGGCGGCTCTTGATGCATTTAGCAATGAGGCGAAGCCCCTAGGCCTAGAGGTCTCCTGGACCAAGACCAAGATTCAGGACTTTGGGGGCCTGTTAGGGGAACCCGTTCAGTCGATCCATGCTTGCGGCGAGGACGTTGAAGTCACAGAAAGTTTTACATACCTTGGTAGCGTAGTCCATATCTCTGGGTTGTCAGACCAGGAAGTCAGTAGACGGATTGGTCTGGCAACAGGAGCCATGAACTCGATCAACAAGAGCGTTTGGAGATGTGGGTACCTATGCAGAAGGACCAAGCTGCGTGTCTTCAAGGCCTTGATACTTCCAGTTTTGCTCTATGGAAGCGAAACCTGGACGCTATCCAGTGCCTTGGAGTCTCGCCTTGATGCCTTTTGTAACAAGTCCCTTCGCTGGATCATGGGGTACAGTTGGCAGGACCACGTGTCCAACCGGCGGTTACACCGTGAGACTGGCATGAGACCTGTTACTTGCATAATCCGGGATCGCCAACTCAGGCTATATGGCCACCTAGCTCGCCTCCCTATGGACGACCCTGCCCACCAGGTTGTCTCTCTGCGAGACAACCCTGGGTGGAGGAGACCTGTGGGACGTCCTAGGAGATCATGGCTTGGGCAGCTCGACGAGACCTGTCGCGAGGAACTAGAGATGGGCCGTGTGCCTGCCTGGAGACTCGCCTTGAGGGATCCTCGTGGCTGGAAGCGAAGGGTGGATGCGGCCATGCGCCCCCGTCGGCGTTAGCCCCTTGATGATGATGATGATGAATTTTCATTGTTAATGATGTTATAATTTTTCTTATTGATGTCATAATCTTATGTTATCGTTGATACTGTTATCATCTTTTTTAGCAATTATTCTTATTGTCATTATTACTATTACTATATCAATTATTATTTAATTTTCTATTATTGTCATTATTGTTATTATTATTATTATTATTATTATTATTATCATTATTATCATTATTATTGTTATCATTTTTTATTATTATTATTATTATTATTATTATTACTATCATTATTATTGTTATTGTTATTATTATTATTATTATTATTATTATTATTATTATGATCATTATTATTATCATTATTATTGTTATCATTATCATCATTATTATTATATATATTATTATCATTATCACTACAGATATTATTATAATTATCAATACCTTTGTAATAATTAATTAATCAATATTATCATCATTATCGTTATTGACTTTTTCGTTTTTCTTATTAATGTTATTATCATTGTTATGGTTATTATTATTATGACTATTATTTTTTTTTTTTATAATAATCATTATTATTACAATTTCTATATTTTGCATTATTACTATTATTATATCTATTATTAATTTACATTTTATTATTGTTACGATTATTATTATTTTATCCTTATTATTATGATAATTATTTTTTTATTGTTATTGTGAGGTGTTCTTCGTTTTCTGGCTATTAATATATATATTAATAGGTTCACATTGTCTAGACGTTGTGCTGTGGTAGCGTGAAGCATATAAGCACAAACAAGCAAACAAATAAAAAAAGAACGAGCTTAATCCTCAACTCCTTGACGTTCAGCCTATGGGTTTATTTATAATTATTATAGATGGCAACGTAACATTTAAGTGCATCTTAGAAACTTAGCTATGCTTAATGCAATAAATACGAAAGCATCGGCTATAATAATTTTTTATGCGTCTTAAAATGAAATTGGAAAAATAAAGTTATAAAATTTTTAAATAATTTGACTGATGACTGAAGTTCATAATTCAATTAAGATGATGCTGAGAGAATCAAGATAGGCTGTGTATATAAATCATAATAATAATAAAAAAGGATCACGGGGGCATGTGGCCGCTTTCCAACGTTCCATTTCACACAGGGTTAATTACACACAGGGTATCAGGTTCAGACTGAATATATTTCGTTCGTGACATCATGAACTATGTCACCAACTATATATTTTTCACATTTGAAGGCCCTACATGAGGAGGAGTAGAATACCACCTTACATTACTATTATTATTATTATTATTATTATTATTATCATTATTATTATTATCATTATTATTATTATTATTATTATCATTATTACCATTATCATTGTCAATGCATTTGCAATAATTAATGTTATCATTACTATCATTACTGATGTTATCGTTTTCCTTTTTGATGTTTTATCTTGCGTTATCATCATCGTCATCATCATCCTCAGTATCATCATTATTCTTTTATCTTTTTCATTATTATTATTGTTGCTGTTGTTGTGATTATCATTATTATTATTATTATTATTATTATTATTACTGTTGTTCTTGTTGTTGTTGTAATAATTATTATCTATTATCATTATCTATTATTATTATTATTATTATCATTATCATTATTATTATTATTATTATTATTGTTGTTGTAGTTGTTGCTGCTGCTGTTGTTGTTGTTATTGTCGCTATTTTCATTATTATTATCATTATTATTACTGTTATAGATTTCATATCACATATTTCACATTATTATTGCTATCACTGTTGTTTTCCTTATCAATAATAATTATTATTTTCACAGTTATCATTATTATCTTCATTATCATTTTCATTGTTAATTAATATTGTTTTTTTCTTCTTAAATTAATATAATAATAATAATAATAATAATAATAATAATAATAATGATAATGATAATAACAATAATAATAATATTATTATTATTATTATTATTTCTGTACTATCATCATTATTATTAATATTAACATTATGAATATTACCATTGTTATTTTTATCATTTCTATCACTAATGCTGTCATCATTATTATTATTATTGTTATTATTATTATTATTATTATTATTATCATTATTACTACTACTACTACTACTACTTTTGGTAACAGTAGTAGTAGTAGCAGTATTGTGTTGTTATTATTATCATCATGATAAAAAGGTCATCATTATCATTGTTATCGTTAATTGCTATTGTCACCACAATTAGTATCACTAATGCCTTAATTATTATTATCATTGCTATTATTATTATTACAGCTTTGATCATTATTGTAATGATTATAATAATAATAATAATAATTATTATTATTATCATTATTATTATTATTATTATTATAATTACTATTAATATTGTTGTCATTGTTATTATTATCTTTCCCATTATTAATACTAATATCATAATTATTATCATAAAAATTATATTTATCATTAGTACTATTATCTTGTTGATCATCATTCATTTCATTAATAATATCATTGTCATTATCAATATCATTATCATTATTTTATGATTATCATATTTATCATAATAATCTTTATTATTATTATCATTATTACTATTATAACTATTATCCTTTTCATTGTTTTCATAATATATCAATAAAACTTATTTTATCATTATCATTATAGATTTTGTCATTATCACTATTTTTATCATCATTATCATTATAAGCATGATTCTTTTCTTTATAACTATCATTACCACTTTATTATTATCATGTTATCATTATCAATATTATTATTACTATGATAATTGTAGTAATAATAATGATTATTATTACTTTTATCGTTATTATAGCTTTATTATCATTATCATTATCAACATTACTGAATCATTTTTCTTTATCATTGTTATTATTGTTATTATTATTATTATAATTTTCATGATTGTTAATATTATCATTATCATTATCATTACCCATACTGTTGCTTTTATCATTATTATCATCC
>NC_051401.1:32432317-32434817 GCF_015228065.2 Penaeus monodon | reverse complement strand
TTGGGAGTATTTGTTGTGGATGTGAGAGCCCACAGGTATGGCTGGGCGTTGGTGGTGATGTCGGCTATCAACGGGGGAGCCGGAAGGCTCCCTAGTCGGCTAAGGACTGGGCAGTCCTTGTGGTGCTGCTCTGCTAGAGGATCAGGGAATGCTGATCTCGTTTCAGGCTTTGCGACTTAAGTACACTAGCGCGGACATGGCTGTGGACCTGTGTGACCCAACCTGGGAAACTACGCTGAACTCCAGGTTGCGGGGTCGTGCTGCTACAGGTACTCCCCCTCCAGAGAGTGAGCAAAGCGAGCGAGCGAAATACCATATCGTATCACTCCGGTGGTCGCCAGTATAGTAAATGGATGGTTGCGCATCTACTGTTTAAGGTCACTGGTGTCTTATCTCTTTGGGGAGTATTTGTTGTGGGTGTGAGTGCCCACAGGTATGACTGGGTGTTGGTGGTGAAGTCGGAGATCAACGGGGGAGCCGGCAGGCTCCCCAGTCGGCTAAGGACTGGGCAGTCTTTGTGGTGCTGCTGCTGTTGTCTGCTCGAGCTTGCTTGCTTGCCTGAGATTTGCGAAGTTGTGGCTTCGTCCGGGCCTTTCACTTATGGCCCGGCCTCTGCTAGAGGATCGGGGAATGCTGATCTCGTTTCAGGCTCTGCGGCTTAAGTACACTAGCGCTGTGTAAGCGCGCAGGGAACGAGGGGAGCCCGCTGTCCAATGAGCGCGGACATGGCTGTGGACCTGATGTGACCCAACCTGGGAAACTACGCTAAACTCCAGGTTGCGGGGTCGTGCTGCTACACTACATTAAAAATCGTTTAATCTACAATGATTCACATTATGTACTGAAAACAGGACTTCCACATTTGCTGTGAGCGTTTGATTCTTTTATGTTTTTTATATTGTATTTTAAGTTTAATTTTTAGTGGTCATTTTAATCTGTTTAACCATGAGAGAAAGTTCCTAATTTTGCATTTTTATTACTGAAACGCAGCAGTTTATTTTACATATCTTTCATGATAATTCTTAATGATTTCATCCAAAGGTTCATTGGTTTTAGTGTTGGTTTTATCTTGCGTATATTTTTTCATTATACTAATATTTCTTATTCATTGTTTAATTACTTTAAACGCTACGCCTCCGCCCCCGCGAAGCAATGTCACGTTTTATTGGTCTTATTAATGGGGGAGCTCTCTGGACCTCTAGGTCCCAAGGTTTTTGTGTTGGGTCTCTTTGTAAAGAGATCATTTGACACCCCACGCAAAGACGACCTTGGCCCTTGTGTTGATAACTTTGGGTGTTATCACGCACACCTCACTTTGAGGCTAGTATTTTTAATTGTAGGCCAGAGTGCTTACAATTAAAAATACGAAGCACTGAGGCAATTAGCAGTTTTACTGCGAGGTGCCGGCCGAACTCATAAGGGTTAAACTCCCGTTCGGCAGGGTTTTAACCCCGACCGGCCCTAACATATAAAGACTGTTAATTGCCCTGTGTGTCTTCCTTTTTGATACCACTACCGCCCTTTCATCATCCTGTCAATTAGCTTCTACTAGACTTCCCTCCCTGACCTTCATCATCACCCTCGTGCTATGCATCCATGGGCCACGTAATCATATTCTGGGGAGCCCATCTCCTGTGAGGTGGCTCTCCAGGAAATTTTCTCAATCACAGAAGTTGCCGTGACTCATTGCTTCAAAGTTCACAATGGCTACAAAGTTTTTGTTGCCAAGCCTGAACAACTGACCCCCTTCCTCTCCTCGACCGGCCTAAGAAAACTCGCTGAACAGGGCTTCAAACCTCTCCCTTCCCCCGAGACTAAGGCTAAAATGCACGGTCGTGGCTAAAAAGATCGACAAGACAATCCTGCCACGATCGTGCGAGTCTATCCAGGCGGAAGTCTCGGCCAAAAACGACGTCACTGTCGTAGAAGTGTACAAACCCCCAGAGTCTCACATCGTAAAGATCCGTTGCTCTGCACCTGAGGAGGCACAGAAGCTCCTAACTCGTGGGATTGTGTTGTTTAACACATCCATCCTCACCTATAATGTGGAACCTGAGAGCTTTATTCACGTTGACCAGTGCCTAAAATGTTACAGATTCAATCACACTAAACACACATGCACACTCGAACAGAGATGCAGCAGATGTGGCGAAACAGGACACTTCTTTGCCACATGCAACAAGTCCATCCAATGCTGCAACTGCGAGGGGCAGCATGTCGCCGTCACTGGGTCTTGCCCCAAACGCAAAGAAATCATTAAGACAAAAAGACAAGCACAAAAACAAAACAACAACCCAACCTACGCTCCAACACTCCGACCCTTACAAACATCTACACCCACCACAAAACGACCCAACATGATTCCCTCGGGAAACACAATGCCTCTACCACCTCAATTTCCTCAAAACAACAGCCTTCATACCTAACAACAACCCAAAATACAGACCATACTACAGTAGCTTTAATACTGCAAAATACTACGCCAAAAAATTCAAAACAT
>NC_051401.1:32425704-32432217 GCF_015228065.2 Penaeus monodon | reverse complement strand
TTTCCCGGCCCTTTTGGGGGCCCCTTGCTCTTGGGGGCACCAGTTGTTTCGGCTGGTTTCGCGGGCTCCTATTCGGTCAGTGGGTCGCCCCGAGGGGGCTCAGGGGCCCTTCCGGGGCGGGGGTGGGGCCTGGAGGGGCCGCACGAATCCATCTGTTGGCAATTGGTGGAAGACATCTTCTTACAGGGTTTTTTCTGTCTTGTCCACCACTTGGCGCAGGCATGACATGTCATCCTGTGCTGGGGGTTTTCTTTTGCCCCCCGGAGGCATTAGGGCTTCGGGGGGCTGCCGTGGTTTTGGTTTGCAGGGGTTTGCAACTTTATCATCTTTTCGGGGGGGGTTTTTAGTTTTTTTTTCCATGTATTTTGGAGTGCTTCATCCCTCACCCCCCCCACTACGGATCCAAAAAGGGGAAAGCGAGTTTTAAAACCCAAAATTCAAACCCGCACAGGGGGGATGAGGGATATACGCACCAATTACCATTTGCAGTGGCACGCAGGGCGGTGTAGTACCAACGGCAATGACTGCTTGACCCTCCCTCCCAGGGAGCCCAGCCGATTGCCCTGAGGGGGCCCTGGTCAGGCCGCCGTTTTGCCGGAATAGGGGACCAAAAGGCGTTTGCTGCCCAGGGCGTCTCGTACACGCATCGCCAACCCCCCGCTCCCGTCTCCCGTCAAAAGGGTTTTTTAAATTTTTTAACCTTTTAATGTTAATTTAAATTTTGCGTTAGTTTCGGCGCTTTTTACGAAAACTCGGTCCCCCGCGCTCGCCGGGTTTCTGCGAGGGGTTTTTGAGCGCCGAAATTTTATGCCTAAACTTTTTAAGCTTTTTTTTTTTTACTTTGTGTTTGCGTTGTTTTTTAATTTTTCTTTCGTTTTTTTTTACTTTTTTTTTTTAAAAACCTTGTTCCTTTTGGTTTTTATATTTTTAGGGGGTTTTTTATACTCAAAAACCTTTTTTTAATTGCCTCTTTATAAAACAATCCCCTAACGGAGCCCATCCCCCTTTTTAATCCCCTTTCCCCTCCCACTTCCTTTTCCTTGTCACAAAACCCCCCTCGTCATTCATTATCCTTCCATAAGCACCAGCTCCCCAAAACCAAATTTTCCTTACCTCCACCAAATGGTTTCGGTTTCCGACACTGCCTGCCCCTCACCCTGCCATGACCCTGCCTCCTTTGGGGTAAGGATGCCAAAAACGCAAATGGGGGGTGTCAAAAGGCCCCGTGATGTTACCCAAAAGTAGGGGATCGCCAAGCCATCTCCCTGAATCCTCCGCCGACAGGGAAAAACTCTGCTCGAGCGGGGAAGGGAGGTACCTCTGATTAGCGTCTACTCGACTTTAACCCGCACCTCAGGGTTCCGGGCACCACCCCTTTCCATGGGGAGAAAATCCGGCCGGGGGGCCACCCTGCCCGGACGGCCACCTTTTCCGCTCCAAACCCCCCTTGTTGCCTGGGGGGGTGGCCTCGCCGACCCGTGAGTTGTTTTAAGAAGCAAGTCACTGCTATGCCAAGGCGCGAACCAAACCCATGGCGCGGGGGTTCCCCTTTTCCCACCTTTGTCCTCCTTTTCCCCGTCCTATCATATGCCCCCCAACTTTTACCCCGCATGTTGGGGTTAACCCCCCACTCTTTTCTCCTTTTAAATCATCTCTTCGATCCCCCCCCCCTTATCCTTCCCCTCTCCCATCTTCTTTCCCCCCCGGTAATGGGTCTCTTCTCTTAACTTTACCTCACCTTCCCTTTTTAAAGGGGGAAGCGAAGAAAAGGCCTCTCCTCTCCTCTCCCCCGCGGAAATGGTCCTTACTTGAACGATTCAGAAAAAGGGGGGAGCGCCCGGGAAAAGGGGGTCACGGGGCGAAGGGTGCGCCAAAACCGGATAATGCCCAAAAGATCACCATGACCTCTCGGCCTAGGCTTTTGCATGGGCGGTTTAAAAGATTTTACCGCCCCCGGGGCCCCCGCAATTCGGCCCCGGGTCTCACGCGTTATCGGACGGTACGCACCCCCCTTGTTTTGTTGGCACAAAGCTATGTTTGCATGTAGCTTCGTGCCCCCCCTCCTACTCTTCCTTAAACGAATTTTTGGCATTAGGGTAACACCTTCTGGTGAAAATGGACCCCCTCTTTGGCGCGTGCCGAAAGTGGGCGACCTTTACCCCCCGCAGGGGAGGGTGTGTCTGGGGGCTTTAGAAGGCCCCCTTACGGTGTGCTAGGTTGCCATTCATTTCCTAGGGGTGGGCTGGGAGACCCTCTGATACGCACTCTCTCTTTTTCGAAAGGGGGATAGGCAGGGAGGGCCCCCCCTTTGTCAGCCTTCAGCCCGGTTCTGCTAATACTGCCCTGACAGAACACTAAAAATTCCCCTCCTGTGATAGGAAGACCTGGAAAAAGTTAGTTTCTCCCCTATTGATGAAATTATGTGGTTTGGGGTTTTTCAGAGGGGTGAAGGGAAATTCTGGGGCAGGGAAGGTCCCTCTTCTCTCACGAGGTGAAACAACCTCGGGTGTTTCGAGAGAAGGGAAATTTACTCAAAAAACCGACCACCATAGGGAAATGCCCGGAAAAATTTAGTTTCTCTCCCCACTGTGATAAAAGTCTGTGGTTGGTTTTTCAGAGGGGAAGGAACTTACTGGAAAAGGAACAGGGCCCCCCCTTCTCTCACTGAGGGAAACAACCTTTTGGGGGTTTCAAGGAAAGGGGGTTCACTTAAAAAAAAAAAAAAAAACGCCCCGCCCTAGGAACCACCCGGGAAAATGTTAGCTTCTCTCCCTCACTGTGATGAAACAGTCTGTGGTTGGCTGTTTCAGAGGGATGAAGGAACTCACTGAAAGAGGTGCAGGACCCCCCCTCTTTTCTCACTGAGGTGAAACAACCTTTGGGTGTTTCAGAGAAAAGAGGGATTCACTTTGAAAAAGGGTACAGGTCCTCTCTGAGGAATGGAGAGGAACTGCCTGGAAAAAGTGAAAGAGCTCCCTTCCTTACTGAGGGAGGAGCAAAAGTGTTCCCATCAATGATGTCCTGTAGGTGGAAGGGCATCCCCTCTGGGCTACTCCCAGAGGTTCACACCTACCCACGTGTTTGCCGTGCGTGGCAGCCTTGTGAGCTGGGAGACGGGAGCCTGGAGGTTGAGCGATGCTGTGCACGAGTACACCCTGCAGCTAGCAACATCCCTCTTTGGTCCTCTATTCCGGCAAGACAGGCGGCCTGATCCAGGCCCGGTCAGGTCAATCGGCTGGTCTCCCTCGGGAGGCTAGGGTCAAGTCATGCTGCCGTTGGTACTCACACCGTCCGTGTGTGCCACTGCAAACGGCTAATTGGCTGCGTATATCCACTCATCACCCCTGTTGCTGTTAGACATTGGCTCTAACACTCAGCTTCCCCTTGTTGGACTCCGTGGTGGGTGGAGGCGTGAGTGGATGAAGCACTGGCCAATTACATGGAAAATAAAACTAAAAACCCCCCACAGACAGATGCTAATGATGACAACCCGTGCAAGGCCCAGACCATGGCAGCCACCCTGAAGCTATACGTGCCTCCGGGTGACAAAAGAAAACCCGAGCACAGGATGACACTGTCATGCCTGCTGCCAAGATGGTGGACAAGACAGAAAAACCATGTAAGAATATGTCTGTCCACCAGATTGTCCAACAGATGGACTCTTGTGCTGGCCCCTCCAGGCCAACACCCAGGCCAGGAAGGTTTCTGAGCACCCCTCAGACGACCCCACTGACCGAATCGGGAGCACCAGCTGAACCAGCCGAAACAGCTGGTGCCCCCACAAGCAAGCCCCAAAGCCGAAAAGGCGGACCGAAACGGCCGAGGCCGGAGACCGACTCTGATGGAGAGTCTGGACCCCCAAGGTGTTTCCCCCAATTTAAAATACCAGTCAAACCCGAAGGCTTCGACAATGCCTACCAAATGATCAGGGCATTGGAGAGCCAACGTAAAATCTGGTTGTCAATCCAGGGATCAGGGCATGATCATCATGCCCAAAGATCAAGCCACCCTTTGTTTCCTGCAGGAAACAAAGGAGCTAAAAGATGGGAGGAAAGTGAGCCTCTCGCCACTAAATCCCGAGGAAAAGAGGGTCAAGATAGAGCTACTTGGCTTCTCAGTCTCATATGATGTGGAGGTGATCGCATCACACCCACAGGTCGTGGAGGCTTCCTGATTGTCGAAGACTCCAACCAGGCAAGTCCTGGTGACCATGAAAGGTAGCCCAACCTCTACTTTTGATCTGGGTAACTGGGGTACCTACAACCTACGTACATATGTGCCTGAACCACTGTGGTGTTTCAAGTGCCAGAAGTACGGACACCACCAGGCTAACTGCACAGCCAAGGCAAAATGTGGTGTTTGTAGCAAAGCACACAACACCGAGGTGTGCATTAAGGCATATGAAGAAGAAAAGAAGGACACAACAGCCAAATGTCCTAACTGTGCCAAGAGGCATCACACCTGGAGCCTGGCTTGCTCTGTCAGGAAGGAAGCTGCCCTCAAGCGGCAAGAGGTTGCTAAGAAGCGACCAGACTTTGTTCCTGCCCCACAGGCACCTATGTCTGGGGGAAGAACAAAAGCAAAAAGGCCTCCCGACCTCCTAAGAGGAAGGAAGCTGCCCCCCAGCCGAAACCGGAGATCTCCGACAAACAGGAGTTCCCCCAAGTAAAACAAGTGCAGAAGAACCACAGGAAGAAAGGTTCCGACAGCACCACAACGTCCTCCCCAGAACCAGAAGACATGCTCTTCGATGAGGGGGACATGTCGGTCCTGCTGACTGCTGTAATCTCAGCAGTGGCAACATCCTTGTCAAGGACAAAGGAAGAGGCGGATAAGGCAGTCGAGGTCGCCATGACGGCATTGACCAAGACTGTCGCAACCATAAAAAGAAGGAAGATGGAAAGGGCCAAAACAACCCAATCCTCTCCCTCACCCCAGGTCGAGACTCCCCTCCCCACTCCAACCCAGGCCATGCCCTCACAGGCAGAGCCTAGCCAGGCTGGTTCAGTGCCAGAAACTGAATCAGAACAAGAACAACAATGCACAGAAACAGCCTGGCCAGAGAAAAGCCCAAACACTTAAAGTCAGAGCTACCAAAGGCTCTCCACCCCCCAGTGGACCCAGGGATAGCCTGACAGCTGAAAGAGACCCCTCAAGCAGTGAGGACCTCACAATCCGAATACGACGATGTCTCTGATGTAACTATCAACTAGTAACATCATGGCACGCAATCTAAGTATTCTGCAGTGGAACAGTAGTGCCATCCTCCACGCAATAGTGCGATCAAGGAGCATTGACATCGTCATGCTCCAGGAGACATTAACAGTGGAACCTGTTCGCTTCTCTGGGTATCATGTCTTCATGCTGCCACGTGCTGATGGCAAAAGAGGCCTGATCACCCTTGTCAAAGCAACAATTCCCTGCTCCGCAATAGCCGATGCACCGCACTGTGGTGAAGATGTTTAATCTCTTGCCATAAAGATTCAGCTGGCTGGGGGTCCCCTAAAATTGTACAATGTGTACGGCCGGCCACACTGTAGTACCTTAGATATCAGCCAGGTATGTGCTTCTCCAGCACACGACCAAGTGATTAAAAGGGGAGACCAGTGCACACCACCCCATCCTAGCTCCCTGCAGGGCACCGGATGCGGCTGGCTATTACATAGCCAACGTGCTTGAGACATTCCCTGAGATCGCTATCCTCGATAGCCAAGAGCCAACGCATGTCAGACGAGGGGTCCTAGACCTCACCCTGGCCACTGCAACTCTGGTGGAGAGGATTGGCTGGCGTGTCGATGAGACCGTCACTAGTGACCATTATGGCACTATAACTACCCTCATGGATAGTGGCCCAGCCGAAATGCCACGACCGAATCCAAGATGGAAAATAGACAAGGCCAACTGGCAGGCGTTTCAGAGCAATGAACACACAAAGCGAAAACGTGGAAGTGCTACAAGCTAGACTTGTAAATGCCATGGATGAGGCAGCCTCACTGACCATACCCAAAACTCGGCCTGGGTCCAGGAGTCACAAAGACGCCTGGTACTTTAATGACGAGATTAGGGAGGTCAACCACAGGATAGATATTTGACGAAAACATTTCCGAAGGCAAAGAACCCCCGACAACCTAGCCCTCCTAAGGGAGGCTGTCAGGGAGGCCAAGGAAACTGCCAGCAGAGTCAGGCAGGAAAAGTGGCTGGAATGGTGTGAGTCCTTCGATCACCATACTAGAGAAAGGGCAGCCAAACCCGATAACTCAGACGTTATCTTTTCTCTGAGGGAACTAAGAGATGCATATAAAGCCAGTTGTAACACAGCCCCGGGCTCTGACGGGATCTCGTACCCCATCATTTCTCACCTGGGACTGGTAGGTGAGCTTGCATTCCTGTAACTCATCAACAAGTCCTGGGAAACTTCCACTCTACCCCAGAGTTGGAAGAGGGCTACCATATTTCCCATCCCTAAACCAAAGGAGCCGTGGAAGTACCGCCCCATCTCTCTCCTCAGCTGCC
>NC_051401.1:32413022-32425604 GCF_015228065.2 Penaeus monodon | reverse complement strand
GAGTCCTTCGATCACCATACTAGAGAAAGGGCAGCCAAACCCGATAACTCAGACGTTATCTTTTCTCTGAGGGAACTAAGAGATGCATATAAAGCCAGTTGTAACACAGCCCCGGGCTCTGACGGGATCTCGTACCCCATCATTTCTCACCTGGGACTGGAGTGAGCTTGCATTCCTGTAACTCATCAACAAGTCCTGGGAAACTTCCACTCTAACCCCAGAGTTGGAAGAGGGCTACCATATTTCCCATCCCTAAACCAAAGGAGCCGTGGAAGTACCGCCCCATCTCTCTCCTCAGCTGTCTGGCCAAGACTGCCGAGAGGATGGTACTGAATCGGCTCTGATGGAAAATGGGACCCCCACATAAACACTGTATAGCACCCACTCCTTCCTCTCTATGGTCAAAGCCACTATTTCCCTCTCTACTGGGAAATCCACTCGGGCTTTATCTAGAGGGGGCACTATTAATTAACGTCAAGTGTGACCTCTCCTGTATCATTACCTGAGTCAACTCTTGATAAACCCACACTATGAAAATATAATAATCATAGGGTTACTGATGATCTAATTTCAGTCTTAGGCGGGAAACTGAAAAAAAAGGGGTAATACAAACAATTGATAATGTTACATTTCTTGATTATTGAATTATAAATCATTAAACTTGTACAACTAAAAATCCTTAATTGACACAGATGTCCACTTCTCCACTAATGTGTGTAGTATAACTGTCCTTCTCTTATGTCTTCCTTCTTGAATCCTTTGTCTGTAAAGACTTTTCTCAATTTTCTTAACATCTTCACTGTATCTGTTCAGAGGATTCCTAAGGATGACATCTGCTTTACAATCTGGTGGATCTCTCCAAGGACTTCTCATGGAGCAAACACAAGAAAACAGAACAAAAACACAAAACATTCCTAAAAAAAGAAACAATGGTTCTATTTTAGGAATCATAAAACAATAAAAGATTCAATAAAACTAATTTCTTGTAGGAACATAACTACTTTTGACAAACAAACAAATTGCATATATTTATGCCATTATATACGATCTGAGTAGTTTTATATTTATATATTATATTATTTTTTATGAAATCCTCATTTTAGCAAAGATAGTATTATTCTATTATAAACTTCAATAACACTTACTCCTTGAATGGGTTTTAAATCCTCAATAATAACAGAGAAACATCTGAATGGTATCCAAGTGTCACGTGTCAGCCACTAGCTGTGAAAAAGATATTCTATTTACCATGGTTTTCAAATTTGTTCTCAAATGATTACTTTGGTATTGTAATCAGATCTATAGTATTTTATAATTTTATTATTGATATTAGTACAGCTGAAAGTTCTTTCTTACTTCTGGTATTTAAAGAATTTTACTAACCTCTTTCGGGCATTTACCAGGCACTTGTTTCGGTTCTCTCTCTCTCTCTGGTTAATATAATACAGGGTTTAAAAAACTGTATATTTTTTAACATTTCAAAATCTACTCAGGTCCCCATAAATTTCAAAACATTTATGTTTGTCATACATTTATAATCCGGAATTAAAAGAATTTCTCCAAAACAAAAGAATACTATTGCTTTCTTTATTAAAAATCCCTTATAGAAACCCCTAATTAAAGAAATGCCCTTGGGGGAAACAAAAAAAACTAACTTTGAGGGAAAATTGCATTTTCTCTGTTTCCTTATTTTTTTGTGTAATATATAAACAAAAATTTAACCGATACAAAAAAGTAAAATAAAATAATATCTTTCTAAAAAAATAAGCTTATCTTTCAAAAAAATATTTAAGTACTAATTTTTTACATAAAAAACTAATTAAAAGAGGGTTTCAAAGTAACATATGAGTAAATCCCCCTAAGTGGGTATACAAAGGGTGGGCACTGACGAATTTTTGGGGCTTTTACTTCGTGTCCTAGTGTCTTACAACACCTCCCTGGGTTTTACCAGGGGATGACCACGCACACATAGCCCCCTCCCCGAGCAAAAAAAAGCACAGGCAATACATTTTGGGATATTCCTTGACCTGGAGAAAGTTTTGAATTTGGGAAGTCCCTTTTCCCTTCAGGAGAGCCAGTCCAAAAAAAGGAAACAAGGTAAGCTCTTGGTTGGTGGTGACTACTTTAAAGAATAAACACCAGAGCAAATTCCAAGGCCCCATCACACACGCCCCTAGAGAATGGAAAGCCACAGGGGGGGTTTCATCCAGCCCTTTTTTTTAAACATTTAATTTTCCCGTATCCCCAACAAAAATCCCCCTTTGGGGTGCAAAATCATCACCTATGCAGACTCTTTTCTATCATCTCCACTGGCCTACTGCCAAACAAAGCCAGCGTTGTCTGGACCGGGTACCCGAGGGGGTTTTTTGCGGGACAGGATAAAGATCTCGACCAAATCCAAAGCCGGGCTTGAGCAGATTCAAGGCCGGGGGGAAAGGGATTGGGAGGGGGTTTTTCCCGGAATACCTTCCCTGGGAAGGATAGACCCGCCCTCCCTTTCCACAAGGGGCCCCTCCCCGGGGTTTCCCCGAAAAAAATCAAGACCATTCAAGATTTCTATGTACATCGTCGGGGCCCATTGCAACTATCCCCTCCCTCGCTCTGTTTGGCTTAAGAGAAAATAAAGCCCAAACGGGGAGACAGCCCAAAAACAAGGGCTGCCAGGGTCTTTCGGGGGTTTCCCCCCCAAGGGGGGCAAAGCCTCAACCTCCTAGTGGGGGCAAACCTTTCCCTTGGCCTCACGAATTAATCTAATGGCAGCACAATTCTATCAAAGTTCCCAGGCCCCAGGAACACAGCCAAGAAAAAAATACCCCCAGAAGCCTAGAACAAGATAACGCACCTGTTTGCAAACAACTCCGGGCTGTCTCACACAGCCAGGAGTTAATACGCCATCAGCTCAAAGAACCACTTCTCAACAAGGGCTTGGACTCCCCTCGACCTGACTTTGTCGAAGCACAAACCTCGATAGAGTTCTCGGTCATGAGACTGGCAAGCAAAAAGAACGAATATTGTACGCCTAGCCTAAAGGCAGAAACCCGAGGTCATTTGCAACCCCTCACCTCTCCGGGCAGCAGAACATATTACACGGACGGATCGGTCGATCCCTTGACCCACACTGCAGGCGCCCGCTTCACAGCAAGGGATGCCACCCAAAAACCTGAGGGTAAACAGACAACCTGCCTCCTCGCTACAGGCAGAGGCAGTTGCTATCATGGCAGCACTGAGCCACGAGTCCGTGAGGGAAGGACACGTGGTCATACACACGACTCCAAATAGGAGCCGCGACTGTCCTTCAGCAGCGAACTCACCGCACGTGACAATATCTACCTTCTGAATACCATCCTCACACTGGCACTGAGGATTCTTGCACAGGGTAGAAGAATCATCATAAACTGGGTTCCCAGCCACATATGGATCAGAGGGAATGATTGATTGATTATTTAAAATCATCTGCCGCGTCAACAGCTAAGGTCATTAGTGGCGAAATACCTTGGGGGTAACTGAATATTAAATGTTTAAACTTTAAAATCTATCAACCTAAATATCTTACAAATAACAATAGATAAAAAATCAAGCATAAGTATTATGCTCTAAGGTGAATAAAATTCATTGCTAAACATTATGCATAATTAAATTTATTGAAATATTAGTCTTCCCTAAGAAACTAATAAGACCCTCTATTCACATCCTCCTCCAATACATTTTTCAGTGTAATGGGGGTACAAGTAACATACGTCTTTGGTCTGAGAATGTTGCACATCTTTCCACTACATGTGCGATAGTTAATGGCTTCTTGGCATCCTTCACAAGTGCTTGACTTTTAGGCCATCATCGGCCCTGATCAGTCTTGTGGTGCCCGATTCCTTATTCTTGTTAATGCAACTTCCACTTTCGGTTAGGGTGGATGCTAGTCACTCAACTGCCTAAGTCATCTCTAATCTCTTGCAGTTTGTTTTCTGGAGATATGCTCCATTGTTTCCTTCATTTATTACGAAAGACACTCCTTATGCTGGGTTTCGGTCGTTTTGTGGGATAGTGAAAACGAGCATCAAAGGGCTGAGCGGTCAGCTGCCTTGGCCTTCCTGATCAGCTCGCTCATTCCCACTGATACCCACATGCGCTGGCACCCACACGATTTATCTTTTTTACGTGTTGACATCAGTGCAAGCCAATCTTGAACCTCCTTACTACTGGTGTGATGAGTTTAGCTCTGGATTGCTGCAAAGGCACTACGAAGTCACAATATATCCAATAGAACGGTTCGTTAAGATCTCTAGTCATCCTTAACTGCAAACTGCTGCAAGGATGGCATGTACTTTACGTAAAGATCGAGGGCTGCTAGAGAAAGACTGCCAGATGCAGTCTCCTCTACTCACTGCTGCAAGCCACACCCATTTTCAGATTTCGAACCATCTGTATATATTTCCTCTGATCCTTGTACTTAGAAATATGCTGAAGAAATTTTCTCTTGAACTTCTGCTTCCTGCATCTCTCCCTTTCCCAATTCCCTGACCAATCCATCTGACTTGATTAGTCCCAGGGGGCATTTGGGGAATTCCAACCGCCAGAACCTTAGTGAGACTCAAATTAAGATCTTCCACAAGATTTCCTCATTCGCCTACCATAGTATCGGCCTATCCTCAAGGGGTTGAAAATCATCTGCTGGATGTAGGAGATTCCGGAATCCTTTGTAGTCTCGTTAGTAAATCAGGTTCTGTAGTCCCGGTGTAATGAAAGAGGTGGTTTTCCACTCTCAGAATACAGGGATTCCACAGTTGAATACCTGAAAGGCCCAGTACAGATTCTGATAGTTCGTATGAACCGAGTCCAATGTCCGGAGACATTGGGAAGTTGCAGAAGAGTACACCTCACAGCCATAATCAAGCTACTTAACGATAACCGCTCGGTAAAGCCGTAGAAGCGTTGTGCGGTCTGCACCCCAAGATAGATGTGAAGAACCGCAAAATACTAGCGCTTTTGTAGCTTCACTTTAACTGTTTGATGTAGGCACCATGTAATTCTTGAGTCAAAATTAGACCAAGTACTTCACCTCTTGGACAAAATTGCAGTGGTTTGCTCCTAAATAGAGGGAAGGGTGGAATTTTCCTCGTTTGTGGAAATGTTATAGCCATGGTCTTGCTTGGAGAAATTTGAACCCATGATATGTGTCCACTGTACAACCTGATTATTGCAGCCTGCATTTTCCTTGCACATCCTGTAGCTTCTCGAGCAGATACAGTGTACAGTCACCACATACAGATTACATGAACAGAACTTGGAACAACTTTTACAATGTCAGTTATTAGCAATGCAACGGGTCACACTTAAGACACTCCCTTGTGGACCCTTCCAGCTGGTCTTTCAGGTTAGAGAAACTGTTTCCCACCGGCTCTTAAATTTCCTGTTAGCAAGAGCTTTGTAGAAGGTAGGTAATTTCTCCTCTTAAACCAACTGTCCATAACAGCCTTCATGAGTATGCCATGCTTCCAAGTGCCGTATCTAAGCCTTTTTCAAGGTCAAAGAAGACTGCTAACATGTGAACGTTGCTGTGTCGAAGGAATTCTGTATAGCAGTTTCCATCCTCCAAGTGCATCTGTGGTCGATTCAATTTTCTAAAGCCCATATTGATATGGGGTCCAACACTTTTCTTTTTCTAGCAGCCATGTCACCTGAAGTTTACCATTTCTCCTCAGCTTGCAGATGCGCTGGTGGAGAAATTGGTCTGTAATTTCCTGGTTGGAGTATCTTTGCCCAATTTTTAGACAGGAATGATTATAGCCTCTTTTCATGTGAAACACTGTGCCTCCCTATAGATCCTATTAATAAGTCCCAACAAGAAACTTCTGGGACTCTCCGGTAAGTGAGATATCATTTTGATATGAAATATCGTCACTTCCCTGGGCAGTCTTACGGCAGAGCTGCAAAGCAGAGTCCATCTCTCTCCTTGCGCAAAAATGGCAAGTTGTATGGAAGTTCTCTGCATTCCTACTGAAGAACGACCACTGGGTGGTTGTTCCATTGTTCGCACGAAGAGTGGAGAATCGAGCAGTGTAGATGCTCACCCCAGAGGAGATCTCTGCCATGATTTGGCTAGCTCATTAGCAATATTTTTTTGTCTGTGATTGATTATGCCTCATCTTCAGAGGCAGGTTGTATATGGTTTGCTGCCTTTCCTGCACTCTTACGCACCTTGTCCCACACCCATGCTAAGGGGGTCCCCAGCGGTTAATCGAGAGACATACTGTTTCCACTAACTCCGTCTAACCTACTTTAGCACTCGCCTGGGCTTGGCTCGGGTCCGTTTTGTAACTGATCAAGGTACAATGCTGGGGCGTCGTTTTCACTGCCTTAATGCAGCTTTCCCTTGCATCTGACAGATTGTTGGCATATCAGAACCACCATGGTACTGGAGGTCGACAGTAATGCCTGCTACTTTTGGAATGGATGCTTCTGCTGCAAGTATGAATTCGTTGATGTGAAGTGATTAACAGCATCTTGAACACACTGGAATCACAACATATCCTTAGCAATACCTGGCAGTTGATCTAAAAGATTCCCAGTCTGCATGTTCAAGTCGGCCATCTCTGCACTCCATTGACTGGAATACCATTCCCTCCTTCAAACTTATTGGAAAATGGTCGCTTCCATGTAAGTCTTCCATGACCTCCAAGTGGAAATTCCATCTGTGAATCAGGTGAACCTATTGATAGGTCTAGTCTATCTTGGTAGAATGTCCCAGTTTGAACTTGGACTGTGTTGGAGTGTCCACGTTTCAGTAAAACTGCTCTACTCTTAAGAACAAGGACTCCAAGGCCCTTCCTCCGAGGGTTGCACAAAGTGGTCTCCCAGAGGTGATGCAACCATTAATCCTCCCAAGATTAGAATGGATGTGGCAACTGCCAAGTACATCTTCCAATCATTTATGTTGAGATTATGTGTGAGGAAAGGTAGATTGGATCATGACAGTTGTAGGTCGTGTCAAGCCTATTCTCACAGCCTTCACCTGCAGTGAAACACTGGCCTGGAGAGGAATATCATTGACGTACCATTACTGCTACTCCTCCATGAGTCCATTGTCAAAGGTTCCATAATGGGCTTGAACTTGAATCCTCTCAGGAAATTGGGACGATTTGCCCTTGTCATAATGTCTTGTAGACATACACAAACTGTTCGCATGAAGGCTATCAGATTTGGCGTTCTTCCGCATTTTCATGAATTCCCTGACAGTTCTTGGATTAGGTATCCAGTCTTTATATTATTCTTCATAAGTGTTTTGGCAGCACCTGTGGTCAAGGTTTGCCTCAGACCCTTTTAGGCTGTCCCTTCCAGGATCCGGAGTTACCTTTTTAATGGTTGTTTCTTGTGGACTAGTTCCACAGGTTTCCCTTGGACAGGTTCAGATTTCTATTCCTAGGCAAAGTACTGGCCTGAGCTTTGCTTCAAGGGGGCATTTCTGTCTGCAGCGAGGCCCCTGTGGATGTTGTTGCAGCTGGAGTCTTTTGGACAGGTTCAGGATTCCCTTTGGGCCTGGTCAAGGGCGTGGCCTGAGCCTTTCTTCAGAGCATTCTGCCAAGCAGCAGATGCGCCTGTGTATGTTGGTTGCAAGCCTGAGCTGTCACCGTTGAGGCCTCTGGAGCCTTGGCTGTGGGGCTCCAAAGACATTACTTTGGGAGACGAGTCTCCTCAATAGACCCTCACGCCTACTCCGTTCTGGTGGAACACTCACCAGAGGCAGTGTCCATGCAATTTGGGACTGAGGTTTGTTGGGAAGTTGCAGAGTGTGTGCTTAAGAAGCTTGGAGGGCAGGGGTTGGTGGGAAGGAGGATGGCTAGAACCGAAGCAAGGACCTACCTGGCTGTGCCAAACAGCACACAGGCACGTCGCTTGCCTCTGGAAAACTAACGTTTCATCCTTGCTCCCTTATTACCAATACTTCCTTTCAGAAATTTGTACCTTTTACATTGCCTTTGAAGAGCTTCATGAGCTTCTTTGCAGTGGACAGCATATTGACCTGGACCGTTGTCATCTCCGTGATGATCTGTTGTAACCACACTTACACATACTCTTGGTTGTCCATTTTCTTTAAAACGGCAAGAGTTGCTCGCATGCCCCATAACCTTGGCATGGAAGCACCAAAACATAGGGTTGGGCACATATGCTTTTACCTTGAGGTGGTACCAGCTAACTTAAACCGATTCTGGAAGGACAATGTGTTAAAAGTTAGAAAGAAGAGCTGTGTTCGACTGTTTCCAACCATCAACTTTCTTGCCTTAAACGTTTTACTGCCACTACATTAAATTCTCTATGTTCCTCTAACAGTTTCTCCTCAGAATACCTCATCAGGTCCTCGGGAAAAGACCATTCCCCTTTACACTGATTGAGTTTGTGAGGAGAGCATGAAACTTGAGCCCCAGGAATGTTGCATTCGCACGCAGACGGTCACTCTCGTCTGGTGGACGAATCTCAACTCTCATGCCTAAAATCTCGCTGTGGGGTGATACAAGGTCACGTTGACAATACGTCAACTATTTTCCGATGAACCTCAAAAAATGTCAAGCTCCATGATTGATACACCACAATGGTTTCACTACCAGGTACTTACTATATGAAATGCTTTTCCCATATTTACGCAGGTAAGATCTTCCTTAGTGGATGAGGAGGACTTTTCCCCTTCTTACCTGGTTTGGGAGCCCGGGAGACCATCGATCCCATTCTTGCCCTTTGGAAGTTGAAAAGTTCCAGAGTGACGTGCCGTGTTATTTTCCAAGAGAATGGTCGAGGCATTGCGCAGGTCGTCAGGCGAGACTAGATCTTTGTAAAGTTAGAGTACTCATACAATTTTAATTCTTCATATTCATCACCCCCCCCCCACCCACCATGAGTCCAACGAGGGAAGCTATAGGTGGCTCAAAATCTCCCACAGCCACAGGGTAATGAGGAAATATACGCAGCCCCTATCACAGTACTGATGGCAGTCGCGGGACCTATGCGCTACCGACTGAATAGTGCCTGCTTGACCCTAGCCATATTTGACCAGCCGATTGACTTGACCGGGCCACCCGTCTAACCAGAATAAAGGACCAAAGAGGTGTGTTGCTAGCTGCAGGGTGCAGCGTGCAGCATCGCTCAACCTCCAGGACTCCTGTAATACGGGATGCCACGCACGGCAAATACACGTGGGAGAGTTCTCCCTGGTCCATGATGGAATGAACCAGGGGTGGGTACACCATCCCCTCTCTTAGGCCTTGGTGCACCAGGAAGCCATTTTGTCTCATCCCTCACTGGTGACCCCTCCAGTATGGGTAGCCCTCTGGTCCGGCTCACCAGATCACTGGGACCTCAAGCCCCCCCACCGCGGCAAGGCGGCTTCCGTTGGGGGGGGGTCACTGATGGAGAGAAGGAGGTCAGGTGAGAGATTTGTCATGAGTATCTAATATTCTATTCCACCTGCAGGAACCCTTTGAGAAGGCAAGCAACGGTGCAGATAAGCAGTGGATTTAGGGAGGCTGAGAGACTCATGGCTACTAGACTCTGAACTCCGAGGGTCACCAGTGTAGGTTTAGGTAAACGCTACCGTTAGTCAAATTGGCTCTTTATTTGTGGAGCTTACACACAGCTCAAATGGCCCGGCCGCGATATGTACACTCCACGTCAGGTTCGAAGAGCTCCACGGTAATTGGCAGGGGCCAGATCGCCAAACGTTAAGAGGCTGCTCTACCGTGTGCGGGAGTTCGTCGCGAGATGGTCACCACAATATATACTTATATATGTGTGTGTATGTGGCAGGGGCTTTCAGGACCTTTGGTTCCAAGATTTTGCAGTGGTGGTTAAAGAGAGCGATTAGCTTCGTGCTTCGCATTGAAGGTGAACTGGACTCCATCTTCGAGCTCGGACGTGGGCAGACCTTTACTTCCCGCAGCGGAGGGTGTGTCTGGGGGGCCTTAGCGTGCCTGCCTTAAGGAGTGTTGCAAGTTGCCAATCTTTGTTAGGGACTGGTCTGGCAGACTTTCTCATGACTGCCACTTAGAAAATTCGCATAGGAAACGAATAGGCAGGTAGGAGACTGAGGTGGCAGTCACCCACCTCTTTAAGACTCATAATGGCTTCAAAGTGACAGTTGCCAATCCTGAACAATTGACCCCATTCCTTTTGACCGAATGCCAAAGGAAACTAAAAGACCAAGACTTTACTACCGTCCCCTCTCCTGAAACGAAAGCTAAATGCACGGTCGTGGCTAAAAAGATCGACAGGACGATCCTCCCACGACTGTGTGAGTCTATCAGTCACGAAGTATCCGCCAAGAACGGTGTCACTATCTTGGATGATTATAACCTTCCCGAGTAACGAATCGTCAAGATTCGTGTCTCTGCCCCAGAGGAAGCCCAGAAACTTCTGTCACGGGGGATCATGATGTTTAATACATCGGGAGGTAGGTGTGTGTTGAGCCAGAATGCTTTATTCAGATTGAACAATGCTTAAAATGCTACCAATACGACCACAACAAACACATGCACACACCCACAGAGATGCTCTCATTGCGGTGGCGAAGGTCTCTTCTTCGCCAAATGCAAAGAGAGCATCAAATGCTGCAACTGCGAGGGGTCGCACGTTGCAGTTAGCTGATCCTGCCCCATACGAAAAGAAACACTCAAAGCAAAATGGAATCAGATTAGGGAAAACAAAAACACAGCTTCTTCTTATGCTACAACAGCCGCTACACAACCTACTCAAACTAGCACACCCAGACGACCTGCATCTAACTCCAGGACAACTCTGCCTCCACCTCCCCAATTCAACAACACTTTTACTCCTAACACAATCCCGAAAACACTAGCCATCTTACACGTAGCTCTCATCGCAGCAAAATACAACGCCAAGAAATTCGAAAACATTGTCCCTATCATGCTACAAAAAAACGATTTCCCAAGCATTGTTATCCCAGAGGAGATCATCGAAGACGACAATCTATACATTCCTGAGTATGCCACAACACCAGAAACCACAGCAACTGAGGTGACAAACACTGACCCACAGCCTCATTGCTCCACACAAAGACAACTCGTTTTGCAACCAGCACCACAACGAAATAAAAAAAAAAAAACTGTACAAGCACTTAACACTACAAAAAACACCGAACACAAACGCAAACAGACCTCACCACCTAAAGCAAGCACGCCAAAAAAGACAAAAAGGATCTCCCAGTCCCGCAGCCTCGTCGTCATCGTATGGATGACACTATCCTTGACGACGAGAGTAGCGGCTCCGAGATCGACGTCAAGGCCGTTCCCAAAGCCGAGGAAGAGCTCCCTCCCCCCTTGGAGGGAGCCGTTGCCGTGCTCCCTTCTAGGGGGCGCTTGGGACAGCGCGGGAGTATTGGGAATTGGTCCGTCGATTAACAGGACTTCCGCCCTGCGTCCTGTTCGCAGGACTCTTTCCCTGACCTTGGGGAACCGCTGATCGAGGCCCGATCACGGAACCGCTACCGGGATCAGGTGACGCCACGCAAGGTAAACCCAGGTAAAATGGGTCTACCCTGAGTGACATGCTACCGATCATTCAGGCAAATGTAAGGTCATTTTTTACGATCCGTAACATTTTTTATGACTTTCTATAACAAGAACGTCCGGATGTGGTCCTACTGAATTCTATATCCATCACCAATGGCTACAGAATTCGGCACTATGGTTACACATCCAGGCAATCAGGGGACGGATTGCAAATGGGTTCCTGTATTCTCATAAAATCCACCGTCATGCATGAGTTTCTCACCCTCTCATTCAGCCACCCTAACTTCATGGCAGTCAGGTTATTCACCCCACAGGGCCCCATTATCCTTTCCACTGCCTATATAAAACCTAGGACTGATTTACCTCTTGCAAATTTCAACAAATTATTTAATTGTACAAACCTTCCAGTCTTCTTTGCTGGAGATATCAACACTGCCCACACGACACTACACCACAGCACTACCAATGCTCATGGTAGGCAGCTCTATTCTATCTTTGAAACCAAAAGACTCCACTACATAGGACCCGACTTCTTCACCTCATACACAAATAGAGGAAAGGGCCGTCCTGATCTCGTTTTCGGGAACAACCCGGTCCGAGCGTTGGTTCAGACCACTTACCCATCATAATAAAAATTTCCACATCACCAATACTAAACAAAGAAAGACGATCTTTCCGGTATAAACAAGCAGACTGGGAGTCGTTTAAATCTAAATTAAATGATCATAACTTTGAATTTAATCATAAAGGGCTTGATTGCCAAACAATAGATGGGCATTAGAATTACATCTTCGCCTGCATCGCCTCAACTATGCTGAGCACCATCCCCAGGTCTCAGTATAAAACACGCAAATCATTTCAACCATCTGAAAGGACAAAACGTCTCCTGACCTGTTTTCGAAATCGTTTTACTCATAATTAACGATTAAACATGTTCGATGGGATTTCTATTAAGAAACACTTATCGATGTCTGATAGCGACAAAATTAGTAGTTTAGTAAAAAAGTAGAATGCAACATAGTTTGCATCATGATTTGCAAAAAATTAACAACTTAAAGTAGTAAACACTTTT
>NC_051401.1:32398994-32412922 GCF_015228065.2 Penaeus monodon | reverse complement strand
CTTTCCTAATTTTTTTGCATTCTCGTTAAGATGACTGTTCAGGAATTTCTTAGCGTTTTCCCCAAAAGCTTCCTCTGACAGCCTCGCTTCCCATCTGCCTGGTTATCGCGTTGCTTCTCTCTCTCGCATTAATAAGCGCGTTCTCCCCTTAACTTTTCGACCTGAAATGAATCCAGACTTCGAAAATTAATCATTTCTAATGAATTAGTAGTGCACTGTGGATTTACCATATTAGTCTTAAAAAATCATATCCTCTCGTTTTCTGGGTCGAAATTTATAAAGTTCTTTATCTCATTCACTTATGTTGCATAGTGATGCAGTACAATTTTGCTGTCCCTTTTCCTTTTTTAACCCAAAGTAGTAAGTATGTTTAGGCCTATCTTCGCAGTTCATATCTCTTAGGTTTGGGTGCCAATCTTGTGTTTTGGTATTTAAACTTTTTTCCAGTTCGTCTATATCCCTTATATAAATGCGGACTCTACCCCAAATACACCGTACCCTGAGTAGGCCTTATGCTGGCTGTAATGATCTTTACCATATCTTCGTTCATATATATGAATGTCCTCTTCATGTTGGCAATCAGTTCTAGATGTTATGGATCTTTTCATTTATGTGATCAACGGGGGTTTAAGCTCCTGGTTATACTTATACCAAGGCCTTTTTTGCCTATCTGCTGTATTCAATACTGTCTCCGAACTTGCCCCGGTATAGGGGTAGATATTTATTTTCCCCGGGCCTGGCTACATGGCTGCCATTTATTGTTTCCAAATTCCATTTTCCAAGTATAACTCCATGTGAGTAAGTGCTCCATATCCCTCTCTAGGCATTTCATAAGACGTCATCCATTACCCCTTTTTGTCTGCAAACATTCAGATAGCTACCGGGGGTTACATTTGACCCAAAATCACTGATGGAAATATAAACATACAGTGACACCATCATCCTTGAAGTACTCCCCTAGTTACTCTTCCCCAAGTAGTGTGGTTCCCTTTGGTTACTATGGGTCATTGTCTTTCATGTAGAAAGGGTTTTCATCCATTAGAGGAGTTTGCCTTTCTGTCGCCTAGGTGTTCCAATTTTATATAGTCTTTTGCATAGCACCTTTTCAAACAAATTTTTTAAGTTTAAGGGAGACACAGTTTTAACCAGAATCTCTTTCTTGTAATATTTTAAAAACAAAATGATTTGCTACATATGAGTTACCATCCCGAAAACCAAATTGCGAATTTGATATATATTGTGTTTTTCTAGAACTTCGACCAGTGTTTCCTAATTATTTTTTTCCCGAAGCTTACATATCAAAGTAGTTTATGAAACTAGTCCTACAGGGGATTATATAAAATGTAACTGTTATATATCAGTTGTAAAGCAATAATACTAACTTAAATAATAAATTCCATTCAATTTGGTAATAATATAAAGTTATTTACTGATAGTTGGTTTTTAAGCCGCAAATGCGTAAACAAACCACATTCGCTGCCATGGAACCAAAGGAGCATAGACTGTCTTTCTTTCAAGTACAAAATGTATAATAAAAAATCATATATTATAAACAGTAAAAGCAGTTATGTACTGTATAGGCAACAGTGCATTAGAACTGATGGTTTTGCATATATTTTTTATACTTTAAGAAAATAACTCTTTGAACAGAGTAAAAAAGATACCCGTTAATGCTCCCAAAATTTAAATAATTCATAACAAAATCTGGTAATTAATTCTAAAAATTATCGCAGTATCTTAAGAAAATCTACAAGACAAAAAATTGGCTAAACATAAAATCAATATGCAGAAAAAAAAACATCTCAGAAACTAGAATGCCTATTTCATAATTTTCATATATTAAAAAAAATCTACTGACAAGTGTACTTGTCTTAGAATTTTTTTCTTACTGTTGAGTGTTGATATTATTAAATGCGTAAGTGGAGAGAGAGAAAAAAGGGAGGAGAGAGGGGGGGGGGGGAAGAAGAAGAAGAGGAGGGAGGAACAACTACATGTTTTACATAGTCTAAAATCACGGTAATACTTGTAAAATTTAAAACCAGTGTTCGCACAATCACATGATGATCAACTATTCTCTTTAAAAAGAAACTTCTATCTAAACAAATTAGCATAATACTTGTGTTTTTTTCACTTTTAGAACAATAATTGCTCGTACATGTATTAGGTCGAGGAATTTGTTTTTGCTGGGGAATACGCAAGGCTTGTTATACCCTATACCCAATTTATTCAACCAGCAAAGTTTCTTCAAATAAGTAGCCATCACAAAAAGACAAGGATATTGCCAAGACAAATGAGTGTAACGCAGTAACAGTTCACAATTTTTTTAAAACTAAAGACTGTTAACCCAAGATTTTCATATGAAAAATAGTAATAGATAAAAAAGACCATGAAAGATGAACAGTACACATCCGGTTGAACATAAATTTTATATGACATTTATGTAGACCTACTTGCTCAGAGTACAAAAAATAAATGTCAACACATCCCAAGTGGCTCTGCCAAACAGACCCCAATGGAGGCAGTTATCACCGTTCAGCCTAAAGTACATGTATTATTAATATTCAATTTCATTTTCCCATATTTAATAGACAGGACGATAGAACAG
This sequence comes from Penaeus monodon, assembly GCF_015228065.2. NCBI lineage: Eukaryota > Metazoa > Arthropoda > Malacostraca > Decapoda > Penaeidae > Penaeus > Penaeus monodon. Next base: position 32,410,317 of record NC_051401.1, on the reverse strand, counting down.
TTTTACGTAACATAATAATCCCTTTGAAATGTAATTTAAGAAAGGATATACACATATTAATATCAAAAAACCCCTTTACCATTTTCTACCTTTAAATTTTAAACAACCAGTCAATTACTCTACAATTACTATACAAATAACGTCACTGTAAATATCACAGTACATTTTGACTCTATAATTTCCACAAAGAAAAGCCCTTTCATATTCAACTGTTTGGGGCGAAGCTCATCTTGCTTCAAATCAAAATTTTAACCCACGGTGCATTATGCGAAAACACTGGGGATACTAAAAACCCTACCCAAAAATTTACAACTTCCGAGAAGAAAGATTTTTGTAATCTGAGATACTAATAATACAATATTTATGCTTTGATTTTATAATATCTATTATTATATTATTGTTATTTTTATAAGAAACATTATTTATTGAGAGATTTTTAAAAATCTTAAATATTTTAAATTTTAATCCCACAAAAGGTATTCGCCGCTAATGACTGTAGCTGTTGGCAATTACAATCTTTTCCAAAAATGTGGAGGAAATGGGTATCGTCAGAGCTAAAGTTCAATGACTAGGGATACGGAATGCGAAGACTAGGAGCCATTCCGATTAGGTGATGTGTTACATCCTCGTTTATGGCGGGATCCAGCTTAGATAACGTGATGCAATTTAAATAAGGTTTATTCTTTTCAGTTAATGTATCTAGTTCTTATGTCTGTCTGCCTCTACCTTTTGTATGGTTTCGATATTACTTATTGTAATGCTTGGAAACCTCTCGCCTTCTAAACGATTTTTTTTCCTTATTTCCCTTTGTGTATTTTTACTTTTTACTTTTTCTATATTTCATAGTAGTTCTCTGTCACTTTGGCCATGTTTTTTCATACCCTTTTGCTTATTATCTTCGTGGGTGGCCGAGACTTCGCGTTCTACATTACATCAATCCCATTCCTTTGTTCATGAATACCGCGTTTAAGGGGTGTTCTTTACCTTTTTCGAATAATCCCCAAACGCCTATGAGCAACGATATTGTTCTCCGAGAATTCGGATTTATATATCTATTGTTATTGAAAAACAATTCCTTGTTTTCAATGTACTGCTCGATACCACCTACTCTACTTCATATCCTAATATGTGTGTGTGTGTGTGTGTGAGTGTGTGTGTGTTGGGGGGGGGGGGGTGTAGGTGTGTGTGGGGGGGGGGGTGTGCGTGGGTGTGTGCCCCACTTACATAACACACACACATACACATACACATACACACACACACACACACACATGTATGTATATATTTACATATAAAAATAACACATACACCACACACACACACCACACACACGTTTTTACGTGTGTTTGTGTTGCGCGTGTGTGTATGTGTGTATGCGTGTAACGATGGCCGATGAGCGGTAGAGTGCAGACAAGTCGCGTCGGGCAGGGTTTGCGGGAATTTTGGGCAGCGACAAAGGTGAAACAGACTTCTTCATGTTGTTGCAGGTATTATAAGGAGAGGATGGTACAACTGACGGACAGAGGTTCGGTCCGGTTAGCGTGCTGTAGGCTGTCTGTCTTTGCTCGCAGTCGACCCTCTTTTATACAGATTGAACTAGGAAACTCAAAAAGGGTTGCGAGTACTGGGAAGTGTGAAGGAAGAATGTGATCGTTTACACGGGACGGTGTCGCGAGGCGGAAGGCCTGCGGATGTCGCGTCCGTTGTCATGTCTAGCAAAGGTGTGGTATGTAGAGGCTAGTGTTATTGTATTAAATATATATATTTATAAGTTAACAGTGTTATATGGATGGCAATAGTAGAGTGATGGAAGGTGTCTGCTACAAGTGGGCCCCAAGGGAGTCCTGTAGCTAAAAGGGGGTTATACCAAACACTCAAGATCCATTAGTGAGCATCTTGGGGGGATATTTGGTGTGGGGTTTGAAATAGGCCATATGTGAAATAGGTCTTACAATGTGTACGCGTGTGTAGGTATGTGTATACACACACGCATAAATAAAAAAAAATAAATAAATAAGTAAATAGATAAATAAATAAATAATATATGTGTATATATATATATATAATAAAATATATATAAATTATATATATTATATATATATATATATATATATATATTATTTTTGTTGTGTACACTCACGCACACATATAAATCAATCAAACAAATGAATATATATAGAAAAATAGATAAATAAATAAATAAATGAGTTAATCAATTAATGAATGCATATACATACATACATAACACACACACACACACACACACACACACTCACACACACACACACACATATATATATATATATATATATATATATATATATATATATATTTTATTTTTTTATATATATGTGTGTATGCATGTATATTCATATATATTGTGTGTTTTGTGTGTGTGTGTGTATGTGCACACACGCACATGTACCAACACACATATAATCATCATTACGGGGGGGGGGGGCATGGCCGTACCACGCTTCGCTTTCACCACGGGGTTCCTCAAGGGTGAGTCTCCAGGCAGGCTTTCAGCCATCTGTAATTTCCTCGCTACAGGTCTGGTCAAGCTGCCCAAGCCATGACCTCCCAGGTCGTCCCACGGGCCTCCTCCACTCAGGATTGTCTCGCAAAGAGACAACTTGATGGGCAGGGTCATCCACCGGAAACGAGCTAGGTGCTCCTATAGCCTGAGTTTGGGGGTCCTGGAATATTCAAGTAACAGGTCCCATGCCAGTCATACAGTGTAGTCGTCGGTTGGACATATGGTCCTGCCAAGTTTCCCCTGATCCATCGGATTTTTTAAAAATCGTCGGAAAAGTCAAGGTCTAAGACCGATATATTTTTTTGGTATTAAGCCAAAAAACCCGTGGGGCCCTTTCAGTACCAAATATAGGTTGCATTCAGCCAAAACCCGGAGGCAATTCCCCGCGACAAACCCTTTTTGAGGTAAAATGTAGGTGCAAGCAGCCCACTACCAAATTTACGACGCATTCAAAAGACTCAAAGCGCAGGAAACTTTTATTGTGGACTTGCCAGAAGTGAATCCCGGATGCCCGGGCTTGTGCCTTAATAGGTGGTCATGGTTGTTTTAGAAGGATATGGGTGAAAACCTTTCCGGTTACTAAGCGTGGAGCACAAGTTCTACAGCCCCATCGATCCTCTCCCTTTTCCCGAAGGGATGACCACCCCCTCAACAGGCAGGGGGAATGGAACCCAAATGCCTGACGGCAGTTTAAAACCCGGCCCTATGTTTACTCGCGCCTGAGCCTTCCAGGGATATTGCCTGCAGCTTTTTCCCCCTTTACTGGGAAAAGCCTCTAACCCCAGTTAAGGAGGAGGGTTTCCCCACTGAGGGGGGTCTGGCACGGTATTGTGATACCACTTGCGCCCGACAACTGTGGGGGACAACCGTTACGTTTCTCAAAAATTTAGTCGAGTTCAAACCCAGCATGATCTGAATGATTGTAATCCAATGAGCGAATTGCAGTCATCTGTGAGTTTTAATTTTCAGTGCTTGGTAGGAGGACAAAGGCAGTTACCAAAGGGGTGGCCTACAACCCCACATATTTTTTACCCAACACTATATTGTATCTATAATTTATGTTTAACATTTTACATGCAATAATATATAATATAATATATATTATATATATATTATAATATATTAATATATATATCAAATATAATTTTAATATATTTTAATAATATAATTAAATATATCATATAAATTTTTTTTCTAGGGAAATATGTAATAATATGTATAATATAGAAATATGGAATGATTATTTTTATATTATATTCATGTATCTATATAGTTATATGATGAGTTGTATTTAACTTATTTTTTACATATATATACATACATTATATATAATAAAAATTATATATTAATATATAAAATATATATTATGTATGAATATTTTTTATATTATTTTATATATAAAATTTTATTTTATTATAATATATAAAATTTCATATACATTTCAATTTTTTTTGTATTTATCATATATACTTTACTTACATACATATAAATACTGATATATATAAAATATAATATATAAATATTTTAATATATAATATATTTATATATTATTTATTAAAGTCTTATATTAGTATGTGTATATTAGTATAAAAATTAAATAAAATATATAAATATATATTAATAAAACATTTATAATATAAAATATAAAATATAATAATATATATATATTTTAAAGGCATAATAAATAATATAAATATATAATTTTATTTTAAAAAAATATAATTAATTAAAAATTATAAATAATATATAAATTTTTATTATATATATTAATATAAAATTTTAAAAACCACACACACGATATATATATATAAAATATATATATATTAATAAATATATATTATATATAATAGTAAAGTATATATAAATAATATATAATAAATTATTATATATAAAATTATATATAATATATGGATATATATATACATATATATTAATATATATATAAAAATAAATATATAATATTATAAACATATAAATACACATATACACACCCACACACAGAAAAATACACACACACACACACAATACCACACTTTATAATATATATTATATATATATATATTTTATTATATAAAATATTATATATATATACCATATATTTCACATATTTAATGTATTATATAAAACACACACACACACACACACCCACACACACACACACACACACACAACACACACACACACAACACCCCCACAAATGAAATATAAATATTATATATAAAAAATATATTATTTTTAAAAATATTTTCACACACACAAACACACGCACACACATACACACACACACACACACACACCACACACACACACAACACAACACACACACACACACACACCACACACACACAAACACATAACACCATAAAAGACACACACATATATAGTATTTTTTTTTGGTATGTATATATGTATTGTACCGCATTGTGTGTGTATGGTGTGTGTGTGCGCGTGTGGTGCGTGCGTAATTATAATATATATAATAAATATAATATAATTATAATAATATATATATAATAGTATATGTTTTAATATATATATATGCGGTAGTTTTTGGGTGTGGTGTGTGTTGTGTATGGATTTATAACCTTTCTATTATCTATCTTTTTGTATATATAGTAGTATAAAAAAAAATATTATATAGATAAAAATGAATTAATATAAAAAAAAATAAATTTTAAATTTTAAAATATATAAAAATTTAATTTTATTATATATAAATATTAGAATATATATATATATATTTTAATATAATATATATAATAATATATATATATATAAGTAAATAAAAAATGAAAAATAAAACATAAATAAAATAATTAAATAGATATAAGGAAATATTTATAAAAAAACACACACACACCACAACACACACACACCACACACACACACACACAACACAACACACACACACACACACACACACTATGTACACACCACACACACACCATGTACACACCACACACACACCATGTACACACCACACACACACACACACACACCATTTTATCTATATTATCTATCTAAGTATTACATATAATATATAAAATTATATATATATAATATATATTATAATATAATTCCACACACACAACAAACACACACACACACGCACACACCACACAACACACACACACTGTGGTACTATATTTTTTATATGCACATAGTTTAATTTTATATATTTATATGCATGCTAAAATAATTGTGTTTACAATATGTTATATGGAAATTTTTTGTGTATATATACATTTGTTATATATATAAAATTATATAAAATTATATATATATTATATTATATATAAAATATATATAATTATATAATGTGTGTGTGTGTGGTGGGGTTGGTGTGTGTGGGGTGGTGGGGGTGTGTGTGTGTGTGTGTGTTTATATATATAGTATGTGTATGCTATATATGTATCATTATATATATATATATTATATATATTATATATATTAATATATATATATATATTACAAATTTATATGTTTTATAATATTATATATTATATTTTAAATATATTATATATATATATATTGTGGGTGGTGTGTGTGTGTGTTTTGGTGTGTGTGTGTGTGGGTTGGTGTGTGTGTGTTTGGTGTGGGGGTGTGTGGGTTGTGTAGTGTGTGTGTGTTGTGTTGTGTGTGTGTGTGTCTGTTTTTATAGAGTGGTTTGTGAACAATCTTTGCGTCCCCTAATGGATTTTTTTCTTAAACTGAATCAGCCTTGGATGATATTTAAAATTTTCCCGCTATCTTTTTAAAGGAGATAAGTATTTTTTCGTTCTTTCCTTATGACATTTTTTTTCTAAAAAAAAGTTTTTTAACTTTTTTACGGACCCATTTAAAAATTTCCCCCGAAATAATGACATAAATAATTTTGCATGCAATGTGTAAATATACTTTATTTATTTGGGTGTTTTTTGTATAACGTCTATGAGATATACAAACTATTATTAATTAAAAGAAAATAAATCATACAACATACTACTTTCAACATACATCATAATACATACATACTACATAAATATATATGTTAATATATATATAATATATATGTATTATATATATATAAAATATTTATTCATTTAAAGGTAGGTTCATGTCTGACCGCCGTGGTACAGCATGATATCAATTCATTTTCAGTGTGATGCTTTGGATGAGTACGTGGTAGGGTCCCCAGTTCCTTTCCACGGAGAGTGCCGGTGTTCCCTTTGGGTAATCATTCTCTCTATTTCATCCGGGCTTGGGACCAGCACTGACTTAAACTTGGTTTGGGCCCCACCCAGTGGCTAGGCAGGAATCGAGGTGAAGTTCCTTCCCCAAAGGGGAAACAACGCGGCGGTCGGTGACTCGAACCCCTCGAACTCAGATTGCCGTCGTGACAGTCTTGAGTCCGACGCTCAAAACCATTCGACCACCGCCGGCCCGACGATCATGTGCTTCCATGATTTTCTTGGCAATTTAGAGCGGTGGTTTGCCCCTTGCCTTCCGCCCGGGTGGTTTTTTGTTTTTTTTTCGAGTCACCATCTCTATTTACCCAGGCACTGACTTGGCTGACTTGGTCCCCAGTGGGTAGGCAGGCAATCGAGGTGAAGTTACTTGCCCAAGGGAAAACAACGCGGCGGTCGGTGACTCGAAAACCCCCGAACCAGATTACCGTCGTGACAGTCTTGAGTCCGACGCTCAACCATTCGGCCACCGCGGCCCCATATATATATATATATATATATATATATATATATATATATATATATATATATATATATATATATATATATATATATATACATATAAGAAGGAGAAGAAGAACACTCTTTTAGAGGACCTTCAAAATTCAGATATTTGGTAGTGTACACCATTCCTGCCTAGTAGAAGTTTATGTACAGAAAATCGTAGGTAATATACAGGTTCTGTTGACTGAGGCTGTTATTCCTGTGTTTTCCTAAAGAAACACGATGGCAGTAAAAAGGTACTCCTGTGGATTATCCGAGGCTTCGGGTAGATACATTTGAATTGCCAAATGACTGTATCACTTTGAAAGTTCTAATTTCATTACTACTCACTTTTCGTTATGCTATGGATTTTATTTTATAGTTTTGTAAATTAAAATTTCTCGTGCATCATTTAAGGATATAGAGATCTACACCGTAGCTGCTCCTGCTGAAAAATGCGCACACACACACACACACACACACACACACACACACACACACACACACACACACGCGCGCACACACACACACAAACACACACCACACACACACACACCACACACACACACACAGACGCACACACTCACACACACACACGCACAACACACACACACACACACACACACACACACACACACAACGCTTTTATTGAATAATATATATATATATATAAAAAAATATATATATATATATTAATACATATATAACCCAATCAGCACGGATGGCAAGAATACATGCAATATAAGTTCATTTACTGCCTTTACACATAGATGACTCTACAAGTGTTTAGTCACTGTAAAAGGCTATCATCCTTAGTACAATGGTGAACAGAGGGTAGTTATACTTGTTAACGGCTTGACTCTTTATTTCTGAGAGTTGACACCACGCAGTATAAGAACACGACATGTTTAGTTATACGGGTTATCGGGCCGCGCGGAGGTCACGGACAGCTGCCCGGAGAGAGGGCGGAGCTGCCCTTTATGCGGTGGTAGCTTAGCACGAACCCCCCCGGTGGGCGGCGAGCGGTGCCCCTACCGCGTCGGTGCTTCACACGAACCCGGTCAAACAGGTCAGATTAAAATGTGACCTCCGCCCTCGCTGAGCGGGTGGTTCTTATTTGTGACATTTGGATCCACGTGGAAAACAGCCACGTGGTCCACTGGTAACGAAATAGAATTATCCACATCCTGTTAACAGAATAGAATTACCCACATCTTATATTGCTCGGCCACCTACTCGCGCCTCGCCCTCGGGGCCCTTCAAGGGTGACCTAACTTGGCTGGTCGTCTCGTTCTCGTGCGTTGTCCTGGTTCAATTTCGTGGCTGCTCGTCCATGTTGTCCTCATCCTCCTGGTCCCTGGTGTAATCTGCTCGTCCTCGATTATCCACAGTCCTCGAAAGTCTCGCACAGGTCCTCCTTGACTTCAGATTCGTCTTGACCTCCTCGTAGTCCTGGCCCCGGCCTAACTCGGCGGCGTCCTCGTCCACACGTCCTCACAGTTCTCGTCCTGGTCCTTCTCGCGTCCAGTCGTCCTCGTAATCTTCCGTCCGGTTTCTACGGGCTTTCGGGGCAGGGGCGGCATCTCGGGGCGGCTTATACCTGCGCTACGAGCTCCTGGAGTTGACCGGATCTGCAGGCGTCCGCCAGGCGCCCGCCTATGCACAGCATTCTGGGGCGACGGGTTTACCTTTTCTGACGAAAATCTTGGTCCTAGGCCTATGGCGATCTTCGATGACGTCCTTCTTACAGCATCCTAAGGGTCCTCCTTCGGTGCCGTGGTCGGTCCGACTGCAATATAAAGTCGGGGAGCCAGATCATACACGTAAGGGCCAGAGTAAGAGAAAAGAAGGCAACAGAGAAGATGGGGTGGTAATTACCACACCCGGGTTTATTCATAACAATTTACGTTTTTAATTTTGGGGTTTTTAACTTATTTTCGTCTTTTTTTTTCATTTTGTGTTTTATTTTCACAAAGGTAAAGAAGAAAATAGAAGAGGGAGATGTCATTTAGCGGCCCGCATAGACCTATTTGAACTATCAACCATCTCTGATAGATATGAGAATAGATAAGGGAACGAAAATCGGCGATCCGCAAAGATCTATTTGAACCATAGTCGTCACACAGATAAGAAATAGATGTAAAATTGTACACAGAAAAGCGACAGACAAAATTGGGGTAAAGAGATAAATCTTTACGCCGCACTAAGACAATGAAAGGGTCAGTGTCTTTTATCCTGTGTGTGTGAGGAGCTGAATGTGTGTGGTGTATGCGTGTGTGAGTGACAGCTATCGTTAAGAAAAGGGAAGCGAGAGTGACCTCACACAGAGAATGAATCACAAACACGAATATTAGCGTTCACTATAACAAAAAATGAAGTAAATTAGCAATGCTAGCTATTTAAGATTATTTCAACTACCACATTGAATTCAACATATAATGATATGCGACAGAAAGTATGCCATGAATGAATGGTGACATGAAAAAAATATTCGCCAATTTTTTATCAAGCAAATCTTCTCGGGGGCAGAAATCTGAACTGCCCCGGGGACATGTCTAGCTTTGCACGTCAGACTTCAATAAAACTCAATAAAAGGGGGGATCCTATACCCCAAAAGCCGTATATGACTGAAGCGACTTGAGCCAGGAATATAATAACCCTGCTCTCTTCTGCTTTTCTGTAGTGGGCGCTCGCAAAATTCCCGAAGGATATATAATTCACGATCCCCAACGCCCCTTTGGGGGTACCCAAAACATGCAACGACTTCAAGGGTTTAGAAATTTTTGATTAAAGCGATTAATGATTCTGCTTTAACCCGTTCCTAATAATTAACAGACGTAACGCGGGTCACAACCGACTCAAAGGGAGCGAACGAACGAATAACTTTACTCTCGAACGACGGAGCGCAGATCTTTTAGGCGTTTTACGCAACCCGGGGCAATATCGGGCAATCCTGTGCACTATGATATGGGGGGAAAATCCTACGCTAATCCAAATAATACAATTTTGTTACCTGCTTCGCTCTAGCGCCGATAGAACGTGTCACCAAAAAACAATGTAACAAAGATATGTTTGGTTCCAAAAATTTGAGGGAACCAAGTGGTCATCTGACCCACCCACGCCGCCACCGACCGGGAAAAGAGAAGTGAGGTCAGGTCAAGACAGGAAATTACCTTTTTCTAATCCAAAGTGACCGCAAAAAAAAAGAAAAGGGAAGGTCAGGTCGGCGCGAGGGTTAGGAACGAGATAAAATGAAAGGTATTCGTGATAAGATAAATCACGAACGCGTTAAATTCGTTGCAGATGAAACAATATAAATCTCTAAAAACGAGAGAAAAAAATTAATTACTTAACTAACGAACGATATTCATGTTTATTGATCACATACTCGATCGCACGGAAATGCGATCTGAGGTGGAAGAATAGTGGAGAAAAGTGCCATTTGCTGTCCTTAGCACCTATTAACCAACAAAAAACAAAGGTTAACAAGTATGGGAGAAGAAGGAAAAGAAATAAAAAAGGGCCCAAACGTGTATACTGTTTTTTCCCTTTGCCATTCTTGAAGCGTCGAGCGGATTTTTTTCGGGGTGGTTGTCCGTGTTGCATGCAAAAGGATGCAACGCCCTGCCACCAAATAACGGCTATGCGTAATCTAGGGACAGGGGTACAGGGACGAAAACACACGTAAAGGGTCACACGCTACACGACGCTACGACTTGTCTTAAAGGGTCAAAGCGCCGCGCTGAGGCCACGGTCAGCTGCCCGGAGAGAGGGCGAGCTGACCTTACCGCGTGGCCGCTTGACACGAACTCCACGAGGGAGGCGAGAGGTGACCCTACAGCGTCGGGCTTTCACACGAACTCCCGGTCAAACGAGGTCAGATATAAAAGTGACCTCCGCCCTCGCTGAGCGGGTGGTCTTATTTGTGACATTGGATCCCTGGGAAAACAGCCACGTGGTCCACTGGTAACAGAAATAGAATTATCCACATCCTGTAACAGAAATAGAATTATCCACATCTTATAGTCACCAAGGAGTCAGATATTAGACCTACCTATCTCTCCTGTTTACCTTT
>NC_051401.1:32391494-32393994 GCF_015228065.2 Penaeus monodon | reverse complement strand
AGCCCCCTTTTTGATTTTTTCAGTGGCTCTACCCTGTGGCGTCTGGACCATCTGGCGGGGGGGAATACTCGTTTCTTCTCTGTGAAGCTGAGGGAGAATCAATGCTCTGGTCTGGATTTGGGGCCTAAGATTTTTCGACTTGGTTGTAGTCAAAGGATAGGGGGCATCCCGCTCCCATTGTCACAGTCGCAGAAAGCTCTCATTTCTATGCCTGGGTTGGTGGGGACACATGTTTGATTCTTTTTCCTGACAAAAAGCCTCTGTACTATGGAAAGCAGGGTTTCGGGAGGTAGGTTTTTCTTTAGGTAGCTTTGCTGTGGGAAATCGTTTTTGCCTGGGAACTGTTTTATGACCACGTTCCCTCCCTCGGGATGTGTGGGTAGGGTCTTACCCTTTTTGAGGAGGCGTTGTCTGTTACCCCTTTTTTTTTGTGCATCCCTTTCGCTAAACCGCACTTGCGTGGGTTTCCCTCATGAAATAGGTTCTACTACCCCGGGGAAAAATGGGTGCAATGATCCCCTTGGGTTTTGCCTTCGAATAAACGGGTTATTTTTCAGGCTCTACAGGAACTCGACCAAGGGTTATTTTAGTTTTTTTGTCTGGTTTTTTTCCTTTTTAAGAAATGTGCTGCCATTGATCAAATTTAGTACCCGGGAGAGGGTTTTTCCTCCATGAGGGGTTGAGGACCTTTACCCCTTTGGGGCACCCGAGATCCCCGGGAGCTTCTTTTTTAAATGTTTAGAATTTTTCTTTAGTCCCTTTTCTTGGGGGCAATCGAGAGGACAGAAGCAAGTCCACAAGGGACGGCACCCTGACTAGAATGTTCTTAGTACTTTTTGTCACTCCTATTTGTGTCCCCTCATTTCTCTTATGACAGACAGGAGAACCTGGTCAAACCTTTTCCAAGGGAGAGAGCTTGGGTTAAACCTTATCCAAGGTATTTCAAGACCTGGGCCCATTCTAGGTTTATTCCCCTTTATATGCAGACTTTTCCCTTGAATTGGTTCCAGAGCCATGGCTTTGATTTGGAGCAGGATTTTTGTCCCCGCCCACAACACTCCTCAATACAAGGTCCACACGCACTGGGTACTTTTTATGCGTTTGCCCCGCTCTGTAGGGTGGTCCACCCACTATCCCCACTGCTTGACTCTTTTTGGGAGTTTTCCTTTACATCCTGACAAATTTCCTTAGGGGGCCAGATTTTTTCATTTTTTTCCCCGAATTTTTTTTTCTGCACACGGAATTTTTTTTTCTGCACTCTGGGTTGACCTTTTTTATTCATCTTGAATACCAAGCGTCTTTTAAATCCCGACCAGGCCCAATTTAGGTATGGTCGTGAGGATCGATTTATGGCCTGGTAAGTCGGCTTCAAGACATCCACAATTTCACTCTGGGGGGGTTCTTTGATCTAAAGCAGTGGGCCAAGGTTTAAAAAGCTTAAAAAGTTCCTTGGCCCATTTGACCAACTGAACTTGTCCTTTTTCCATTGGGTTTTGTGTTGGGCTTGGGGTTGGGCCCAGCATCTTGGGGAGGCTTTTGCAGGTTCTTTGAACCTTTATCCTTGATTCTTTTTGAACATTTACTAGCCTGAAACCCTTTTTTTTGCAATATCCCCGGTGCGGGTGGGGGGTGCTTTCATCTTCTTAGGAGCCGAGGGCCTTTTCCTTTTTTTTGTCCCCAGCTGGGTGCTAGGGAGCGCACAAAGTTGGGCCTTTTTTCCAACCTCTTGTCCCCCCGAAGGCTGCCCCCCTTCCTGACAGAGCAAACCCGGGTCCCAAGCAGATGCCCCTTTGGCGGTTTGGGGCATTTGTTTTTGTCCCTTTGCCCCCCTTATTACCTTAATGCACACCTTTGGGGTTGTTGCTTTCTCAGACACCACATTTTGGGTTTTTTGGCCTTGCAGCTAGCCAGGTGGGACCATATTTGGCACGTAAACACGACGCCTCGGCACATTGGGTTAGAAGTTGTAGGAGCTCCAGTTACCCAAACCAAGGGGAGTGGGGTTCATTTCAGTGTCCCCAGACTTTCAAATTGGGCTCTTCCCTTTAACATTCAGGAAAACCCCCCACAACCGTGTGTGTGATGTAAATCAAAATCTACAAAATGAGAAGCCAAGAAGCCCATCTTAACTCTCCACGTCAGGGTTTAGTGAGGGTAGCACTTTTCCCCCCCTCTCAAAAATTCCTTTTTTTCCTGAAGGGAAATTTAGGTAGCTTGATTTTGGGACAATGATATGCCCGGTCCCCGGCAATCAATTTTTTCTCTTCATTCTGTATCTTCCACCAGTTTGGTTTGGGATTGTTGAACCTTTAGGTTTTTTAGGGAACCCACGGGGGGAAACCCCCAGACCAGACTCCCTCAAGCTGCCCCCGGCCTTCTTGTTTTTTGGGCCGCCCCTTTGGGTTGGTTCGGGTTTTTTTTAAAGGAGCAGCCTTGGGTTTTGGGTGGTCCGCTCTCGTCAGGGGACATTTGGGGGAAATGAAAGTCTCCCCCGTTTTTC
>NC_051401.1:32360747-32391394 GCF_015228065.2 Penaeus monodon | reverse complement strand
TAAAGAAACACATGGCAGTAAAAGGTACTCCTGTGGATTCCGAGGCTTCGGTAATACTTTGAATTGCCAAATGACTGACACTTTGAAAGTTCTAATTTATTACTCTCACTTTTCGTTATGCTATGGATTTTATTTTATAGTTTTGTAAATTAAAAATTTTTCTCGGCATCATTTAAGGATATAGAGTTTACACCGTAGCTGCCCCCTGCTGAAAATGCGCACACACACACACACACACACACACACACACACACACACACACACACACACACGCTCGCACACACACACACACACACACACACACACACACACACACACACACACACACACACAGACGCACACACGCACACACACACACACACACACACACTCACACACACACACACACACACACACACACACACAACGCTTTTATTGAATAATATATATATATATATAAAAAAATATATATATATATATTAATACATATATAACCCAATCAGCACGGATGGCAAGAATACATGCAATATAAGTTCATTTACTGCCTTTACACATAGATGACTCTACAAGTGTTTAGTCACTGTAAAAGGCTATCATCCTTAGTACAATGGTGAACAGAGGGTAGTTATACTTGTTAACGGCTTGACTCTTTATTTCTGAGAGTTGACACCACGCAGTATAAGAACACGACATGTTTAGTTATACGGGTTATCGGGCCGCGCGGAGGTCACGGACAGCTGCCCGGAGAGAGGGCGGAGCTGACCTTAGTGCGGGGGTAGCTTGGCACGAACTCCCCCGGAGGGAGGCGAGAGGTGACCTACCGCGTCGGTGCTTCACACGAATCCGGTCAAACGAGGTCCAGATATAAAATGTGACCCCCGCCTCGCTGAGCGGGTGGTTCTTATTTGTGACATTTGGATCCCGTGGAAAACAGCCACGTGGTCCACTGGTAACAGAAATAGAATTATCCCCCATCCTGTAACAGAAATAGAATTATCCACATCTTATATTGCTCGGCCCCCCTACTCGCGCCTCGCCTCGAGGCGCCTTCAAGGGTGACCTAACTTGGCTGGTCGTCTCGTTCTCGTGCGTTGTCCTGGTTCAACTTCGTGGCTGCTCGTCCATGTTGTCCTCACCCTCCTGGTCCCTGGTGTAATCTGCTCGTCCTCGATTATCCACACGTCCTCGAAAGTCTCACACAGGCCCCTCCTTGACTTCAGATTCGTCTTGCCTCCTCGTAGTCCGGGCCCAGGCCTAACTCGGCGGCGTCCTCGCCCACACGTCCTCAACAGATCTCGCCCAGGTCCTTTCTCGCGTCCACACTTTCCTCGTAATCTTCGCCCGGGAAATCTACGGGCGTGGGGGCAGGGGCGGCATCTCGGGCGGCTTATACCTCGCTACGAGCTCCGGGAGTTGCCCGGATCTGCGGCGTCCGCCAGGCGTCCCCTATGCACAGCATTCTGGGGCGACTGGTACCTTTTCTGACGAAAATCTTGGTCCGTAGGCCTATGGCGATCTTCGATGACGTCCTTCTTACAGAAATCCTAAGGGTCCTCTTCGGTGCCGTGTCGGTCCGACTCCCAATATAAAGTCGGGGAGCCAGATCATACACGTAAGGGCCAAAGTAAGAAAAAAAGAAAGGCAACAGAGAAGATGGGTGGTAATTCCCAAACTAGCCGGTTATCATAACAATTTACGGTTTTTAATGTTGGGTTTTTTAACTTATTTTCGTCTTTTTTTTTTTCATTTTGTGTTTTATTTTCACAAAGGTAAAGAAGAAAATAGAAGGGGAGATGTCAGTAGCGGTCCGCTTTAGACCTTTTTTTTGAACTATCAACCATCTTGATAGATATGAGAATAGATAAGGGAACGACATCGGCGATCCGCAAAGATCTATTTGAACCATAGTCGTCACACAGATAAGAAATAGATGTAACTTGTAAAACAGACAGCGACAGAAAAAATTTTGCGGGCTAAAGAGATAATCTTTACGCCGGCACTAAGACAATGAAAAGGGTCAGTGTCTTTTATCCTGTGTGTTGTGAGTGAGCTGAATGTGGGGTGTGTATGCGTGTGTGAGTGACAGCTATCGTTAATGAAGGGAAGCGAGAGTGACCTCACACAGAGAATGAATCACAAACCGAATATTAGCGTTCACTATAACAAAACTGAAGTAAATTAGCAATGCTAGCTTTTAAGATTATTTCAACTACCACATTGAATTCAACATATAATGATATGCGACAGAAAGTATGCATGAATGAATGGTGACATGAAAAAAAATATTCCCCAAATTTTTTTATAAAGCAAATCTTCTCGGGTCAGAAATCTGAAATGCCGAGGTACATGTCTAGCTTTGCACGTCAGACTTCAATAAAACTCAATAACGGGGGATCCTATACCCAAATGCCGTATATGACTGAAGCGACTTGAGCCAGGAATATAATACCCTGCTCTCTTCTGCGTATCTGTGTGGGCGCTCGCAAAATTCCCGAAGGATATATAATTCACGAATCACACAAACGCTTGGGGGGTACCCCAAAAAATGCAAGCGACTTCAAGAGGGGGAGAAAGGTGTGATTAATAAGCGAATAAGATTCTAGCTTAAACCCTAGTCCTACATTAATTAACAGACTAACCGCGGGTCACACCGACTCAAAGGAGCCGAACGAACGAAAACTTTACTCTCGAACGACGGAGCGCAGATCTATTAGGCGTTTACGCAACCCCGGGGCAATATCGGGCAATCCTGTGCACTATGATATGGGGAAGATCCAAAGCTATATCCAAATAATACAATTTTGTTACCTGCTTCGCCCCTAGCGCCGATAAAAACGTGTCACCAAAAAGCAATGTAACAATGATTGTTTGCTTCAAATTAGAGGGAACCAAGTGGTCATCTGACCCTACCCACGCCGCCACCGACCGGAAAAAAAAAAAAGAAGTGAGGTCAGGTCAAGACAGGAAATTAACCTTTTTCTAATCCAAAGTGACCGCAAAAGAAGAAAGGGAAGGTCAGGTCGGCGCGAGGGTTAGGAAAAGAGATAAAATGAAAAGGTTTTTCGTGATAAGATAAAATCACGAACGCGTTAAATTCGTTGGGAGATGAAACAATATAAATCTCTAAAAACGAGAGAAAAAAATTAATTTCTTAACTAACGAACGATATTCATGTTTATTTATAAAATACTCGATCGCACGGGAAAAGCGATCTGAGGTGGAAGAATAGTGGAGAACGTGCCATTTGCTGTCCTTAGCACCTATTAACCACAAAAAACAACGGGTTAACCATGTATGGGAGAAGGAAGGGAAAAGAAATAAAAAAGGGGCCCAAACGTGTACTTACGTGTTTTTTTTTTTAGCCATGCTTGAAGCGGTCGAGCGGATTTTTTTCGGGGGTGGTGTGTCCGTGTTGCATGCCAAAAGGATGCAATGGCCCTCCCTGCCACCAGATATAACGGCTATGCATACTCTATTCAGTGGCTGACAGGGACGCAAAACACACGTAAAGGGGTGAACACACGCTACGACGACGCTACGACTTGTCTAAAGGGTCAAAAGCGCCGCGCTGAGGCCACGGTCAGCTGCCCGGAGAGAGGGCGGAGCTGACCTTACCGCGCTGGTCGCTTGACACGAACTCCCCCGGAGGGAGGCGAGAGGTGACCCTACAGCGTCGGTGCTTCACACGAACTCCCCGGTTTAAACGAGTCAGATATAAAATGTGAAACCCCCCGCCCTCGCTGAGCGGGTGGTTCTTATTTGTGACATTTGGATCCACGTGGAAAACAGCCACGTGGTCCACTGGTAACAGAAATAGAATTATCCACATCCTGTAACAGAAATAGAATTATCCACATCTTATAGTCACCAAGGAGTCAGATATTAGACCTACCTATCTCTCCTGTTTACCTTTTTCCTTGATTTTTTTTGTATTTGTCTTTAATATTAGCAAACTTTTAATTCCATTGGGCACGTACATGCCATACCCACTGTGAGTTTACTTTATTAATTATTTTTACACATAGGTGACTACACTTGCACTAAGTCACCAATGAGCCAATTATGAGTGCTGTCTGTCTCGCCCGTTCACGCTTTTCCTTGATTTACGAAAATATTTTACGTCATTTTATTATGCTGTTACTAATGTTTAAAAACATTATCGTAATTATAATGTTTATAATAAAATAACACCATCGGCCTCTACTGCTGCAAAAATGCGGCCCTTTCCAGTTCTGCTGGCAACATTCTGCGGGACTGTCAGAAACCACCACAAAGAGTAGGGTTTCCAAGAGATTACGTTTCTGCCACATTCAACCAAATCTGTCTATCTATATATCTCTCTCTCTATATATGTATATATTTATAAGAATTTATCATTCTATCTATGTATCTATGTATTCTGTCGATGTATCTATATGTATCTATATCTCTGTCTGTCTTTCTATATATCTTTATTTATATGTATATATGTATTTATATGTATATATTTATATGTATATACACACACACACACACACGCACACACACACTCACACACACACACACACCACACACACACACACACACACACACACACACACACACACACACACACACACACACCACACACACACACACACACACACACACACATACACATATGCACCCCTCCTACACACACGCACACACACATATATAAGTACACCTATATATCCAACTATCTATACATACATATATTTGTGTGTATTTTTCTTAGTGTTTCTGTCATGTGTGTTGTTTGAATTGTTTTATTGTGCATGCAAACACAGCGTCCAACTAAGCTGTGTTTGTCCTGCCAGTTTCCAGTTTCCATAGGCTGTTTGGAATATGATAATGCCAAGACGATAACCACAGCTTTTGTCCATATGAGCATTAATGGCTCGATACTGATTCGCCTGTGAAATGGTATTACATGTCGCTGAGGAAGGGACGCCTGAGAACTGTTAACAGGGTGTTACATTCATATGCTCTTTATGAGGCAGCTGACTCTCTCCCTCTCTGTCCTTGCAGCGGTGCAAACGTCGGACGGCATGACGGATAAGGTGACAACGGAGGCAGACTTCGACGTGCTCCTCGACGACCAGGAGCGAGTGGTGCGTATGGAGGACGTCCCTGAGCAGGCGGTGGCCCACAACGTGGCTTCCCCGGGTAAGGTTTCCGCAACTGAACCTTATATTGACCCGGCCACGCCAATCAAGGTCAAAGCTTATGCTGGGGTCACAGCTATCCTGCCCTGCATTGTTAACAACCTTGGCCAGCGATCGGTGAGTTCTGTCTTCAGGCCATCAAGAGATTTTTTTCTACATAAAGTAGATTTTTATGAAAATATACTTAATCCCTAATCTGTTACATTTGCATTCTTCTATGTGTACATACATGATGTCATAAGTAGAGGAATAAAACACACACAACACACCACAACACACACACACACCACACACACACACACACACACACACACACACACACAACAACACACACACACACACACACACATATATATATATATTATATATATATATATATATATATATTTTATATATATATATATATACGCATATATATATTATATTTTATATATATATATAATTAATATATATATAGATAGATAGATAGATAGATAGATAGATAGATAGATGATAGATAGATAGAGATATCTGTATATTATACATATATAAAACATATGTATGTGTATATATATATAAAATATATATATTATATATATTATAATAATATATATATTATATTTATATAATACTATACACATATATACATACATACATACATAAACATATACAGACATTAGTCGCTAAAAACGACTGCTATTGAGAGTGCAAGAAAAGGCCGTTGGATCTAGTGTGACCAACCAGAAAGTATGCCCAAACTGAAATGTGAAGGTTTTTAATTGTGGTGTTAATACATACATATGTATATTTTAATTTTTATATATTATATATATATATATATAATTTTATTAAAATTTTATATATATATTATTGTAAAAAAAAAATAAAATAAAATAAAATATATATTAAAATATATATATATATATATATATATTTTAAAATATGTATATATATATATATATATACTGTAAATACACACACCCCACACACACACACCACACACACACACACACACGCACGCACGCACGCACGCACGCATCACACCCACACACACACACACACACACACACACACACACACACACACACAACAACCCCACACACCACACTACCTCAAAACACACACCCCACATAATACATACAGCATACTACATACATATATAATATATATATATATAATAATAATATATATATATATATATATTATATATGTATATATATAAAATTATATATAATATTATATATATATATATATATATATATATAATATATTGGGTGTGTGTATATATATATGGGGTGTGTGTGCGTGTATGCATGCGTGTGTCTGTGTGTGTCTGCAAAGTGTGTGTGTGTGTGCGTATATGTATATATATATATACTATATATATATATATATATATAACACATATATATATATATAATATATATATATATCTATATATATATTTTTTTTTTTTTTTTTTTTTTTTTTTTTTTTTATGTTGGTGTGGTGTGTGTGGTGTGTTGTGTGTGTTGTGTGCGCGTGTGTGCTCGTGCGTGTGTGCGTGTCTTTGAGTGTGTGTCTATGTGCACACAAACACCAAAAAAATTTTTTTCTCTCTATAAGTGGTGTATGTGTGTGCGCACACATACATATATCACACCACCACACACACAGCACGCACGCACTCACACCCCCGCACCCCACGCACTCCCCACACCCCAACGCACGCCACGCACCCCACGCACGCCCCCGCACACACACTACACACACACCCCAAACACACTACGCACACACACACACACACACCACACACACACACACACACACACCCCAAAACACACACACACACACACACAACACACACACTCAACACACACACAACACACACACACACGTGTGTAAAATTTATATTAATATATATATATATTTTATATATATATAAAATTTATTTATATATATATATATATATGATATTAATATATAAAAGTTTTATTACAATAATATATATATATAATATATATATATCTATATATTTTATATATATATATTATATATAATATTTTATATATATATATATATATTTATGAAATATATGTAATATATAGAATACATACTAAATATATTGTTATATTTATTGTATATTATTTATAAATATATATCTATTTATTAATATATACATATATATAAAATACCCCTATATGTATATTATTATATATAAAATTATATATCATATATATATATATTATATATTATTATACACCACACACAGTATATATTTACATTTTATTGATATAAAAGAGAGCTTCAAAAAAATCGTGGAAAAGGATAGCATAATGTTATGATGTTTATTTTTTCAACATATACCCCGTTAAGGTCAATACACATCTTGATAACACCCTTTAAGTCCTCTGAGTAAAACTGAGGGTAATGTTATCTGAACCCTGTCAAAAGCAGCTCTGTTACATCTTCACCGACGGAAAATTGGTACCTTTCAATTATTTTTTAAGTTTGGAAAACAAAAAAAGTCGGATGGGGCTAAATCGGGGCTGTAAGGTGGATGTTTGGACGTTTTCCCCTCGAAATTCACGTAGCACAGCTCTTGTCTGCCGAGCGCCGTGAGTGGATTTCATAACTGTAGTCTCATTTTCAACAAATCTAGTTTTTTTTTATTGTGGGTTTTTTTTTTTTAATTTTTTTTATTGATATTAAATATAATAATATATATATATATATTATATATATAAATATAAAAATACAAAAACAACACATACACGCATAATTATAAAATATAAATATATTAATTTATATATTATTTATAAATATATATTATATAATATAATATATATTATATTTTAAAAATTTTTATATAATTATATATATATATTAAAAATATTATATATAAAAAAAAAATACAAATACATAAAATACACGCATTTTTTATTAATTTATATATTTTATTATTAATTTTATATATATTAAAATAAAATAATTATATTATTTTATAGATATAAATATAAAATATATAAAATATTATATATAATATATTATATATTACACATTAAATATAATATTTCAAATTAAAAATTTAATATAACATATATAATAATTTTATAAAATATATTTATATATAAAATAATATATTAATATATAAAAATAAAATATATATATATAAATAATTATAATATATGCGTTATGTTTATGGATTTATTGTTTATGTATAAACCACACACCACACACACACCCAAAAAAAAACACACCAACACACACACACACACACACACAACACCACACAAACACACACACACACACACACACACAACATATATATATAATATTATTTAAAAATATATATATATATATATATATTACAATTTATAATATTATAAACACACTAAATACATATAATATTATATTATATATATATATATATATATTATAATTAAAGGTATTATAATTTCATTATATAATTTTACCACACAATAAAATATATAAATATATTATATATATATATAATTTTAAAAATATATATTTTTATATAAATTTTTGTTGTGTTTTGTTTGTGTGTGTGTGTGTGTGTTTTTGGGGTGTGTTGGTGTGGGGTATGTATTTTGGATGTATGAAATTGTGTGGTATTTATACACCACAAATACCACATACACACACACACACACCCACACCCCATTATTAAAAAATAAATATAATATAAATATAAATAAAAAATAAATATAATAATAAAAAAACACAAAATTTCCCTACGACATTATATTATATATTATATATATATTTAATAATTATTAATATATATAATATATATACAATATGATATATATATGTGTGTGTGTGTGGTGTGTGTGTGTGTGTGTGGTGTGGTGTGTGTGTGTTGGGGGTGTGTGTGTGGGGGGATGTACTGGGAACCTAGTTGATTCGGTGAAGAAGACTTAACCTTATTGATTCTTTCGTGGTCATATGTGCGTCTGAGTACCATCTGGCCGAGGGGAATACTCGTTCTTCTCTGTGAAGCTGGGGGAGAATGAAAGTGCTTGGGTACTGGACTTGTGCCCCAAAATTTTTGACTGGTTGTTGATCAAAGGATATGGGGCATACCGCTGCCCTTGTCGCTAGTCTGTCAGCAAACTCATTCACTCTGATCCCTGTGTTGGTGGGGACACATGTTTGATTCTTTTTCCCTGAGCAAGAAGCCTCTGTACTATGGTAAGCACGGTTTTTTCAGGAGGTAGATGTTGTCTTTAGGTATGCTTTGCTGAGGCAATCAGTGTTTGCCCTGGAATCTGTATGTATGACCACGTATCCATCCCTCGGGGATGTGTGGGCAAAGGGTCTCTACCGTTGTGAGGAGGCGTTGTCTGTTACCCTCATTGATTTTGTGGCATCCCTGCTGCTAAACCGGCACTTGCAGTGTGACTTCATCCATAAAGTAGGTTTACTCCCCGGGGGGAAAAATGGCTGCAATGATCCTCTTGGCTTCTGCCTTCGAATAAACATGGGTTATTGATTCAGGCTCATAACAGAGAACTCGACCAAGGTTATTGAGTATTTTTTGTCTGGTTGTTTCCTTTGGAAGAAAATGTGCTGCCATTAGATCAATTCAGTAGTCCAGAGGGAGAGGTTTACTCCATGAGGAGGTTGAGGACCTTTATCCACCTTGGGACACCCAGAATGATCCTGGCAGCTTCATTTTGAACTGTTAGAATTTTTCTCTTAGTCTTTGCTTGGGCAATCGAGAGCGACAGAAGCATAGTCCACAATGGACGGACACCATGTACATAGAATGTTCTTAGTACTTTGTGTCCAGCTCCTATTTGTGTCCCAGTCATTGCTTTTTATGACAGACAGGAGAGAGCCTGGTCCAATCCTTATCCAAGGTAGAGAGAGTTTGGTTAATCCTTATCCAAGGTATTGCAAGACCTGGACCCATTCTGGGTTATTCCCTTGATATGCAGACTTGTGCCTTGAACATTGTGTCTCAGAGCCATGGCTTTGATTTGGAGGCAGAGATTTTAGTCCTGTCCTACAACACTCCTCAGATAAAAAGGTCCACACAGCACTGGGTACTTTTTATGCAGTGTTGCCCCAGCTCTGTATGGGTGGTCCAGTCGCCACTACTCCAGCCATGCTTGACTCTTTTGGCAGTTTCCTTGACAATCCTGACAACTTTCCTTAGGAGGGCCAATTGTCATTTTTTGCCAGAATTGTTTTCTCACACGGAATTGTTTTCGGGCACTCTGTGGTTGACCTTTTTTATCTCATCATTGAAGTACCAAGCGTCTTTGTAATCCGGGAAACCAAGGCCGAGATTTTAGGTATGGTCTGTGAGGATGCTTGATTTAGGGGCCACTGTAAGTCGGGCTTCAAGCACATCCACAATTTCACTCTGTGGGGGGTTCATTGCATCTAAAGCAGTGGCCAAGGGCTTAAAAAGCTTGAAAAGCTTGCCTTGGCCCACTTGACCAAGCTGAACTTGTCCGGTTTCCATTCGGGTTGTGTTGTGGCATTGGGGCTTTGGCCAGCATCTTGGGGAGGCTTTGCAGTGTTCTTTGAACCTTTTATTCCTTTGATTCTTTTCTAAAACATTTACAATAGCCTGAAACCCTTTTATTGACAATATCTGGTGTGGGCTGGGGAGGTGCTTCATCTTTTTAGGGAGCGAGGACCCTTTTCCATTTTGTTCTGTCCCCAGACATGGGTGCCTAGGGAAGCAGCAACAAAGTCTGGTCACTTTTACCAACCTCTTGTCCCTGAAGGCTGCCACCTTCCTGACAGAGAAGCCAGCCCAAGCATGATGCCTCTTGGCAGAGTTGGGACATTTGTTGTGTCCTTTGGCCCTCCTTATGTACCTTAATGCACACCTTGGTGTTGTGTCCTTGCTACAGACACCACATTTGGATTTGGGCCTTGCAGCTAGCCAGGTGGTGACCATATTTTGGCACGTGAAGCCCGAACTGCCTCGGGCACATTGGTTCAGAAGTTGTAGGAGCTCCAGTTAACCCAAAACCAAGGGTAGTGGGGGTTATTTCAGTGTCACCAGACTTGCCAAGTTGGGCTCTTCCCTTTCAACATTCAGGAAGCCTCCACAAACCCGTGTGTGTGATGTAATCAGATCAACATCATACAAAACTGAGAAGCCAAGAAGCACCATCTTAAACTCTCCTATCGTCAGGGTTTAGTGGTAGGATACCACTTTTCCCCCCATCTCAAAGATCCTTTGTTTCCTGAAGGAAATTCAGGGTAGCTTGATCTTTAGGGACAATGATCATGCCCTGGTCCCTGGCAATCAGATTTTTCTCTTCATCTCTGTATCTCTCACCAGTTGGTTTGGCATTGTTGAAGCCTTCAGGTTTATAGGGAACCTTACACTGGGGAAACCCCCTAGGATCCAGACTCTCCCTCAGAGTCTGCCTCCGGCTTGCATTTTTTTGGACCCCCCTTTTTGGGCTTGATTCTGGGTTTTGGTTCAGGGAAGCAGCTGATGGTTTGGCTGGTCCAGCTCTCGGTCAGGGAGGACATTTAGGGGAAGTGAAAGATCTCCCCGTTTCGAGTGCGGCCTGGAGAGGCCAGCATGAAAATTTCATCTGCTGGGCAATCTCATCGACAGATGTTTTTGGTGATGGTTT
The DNA here is from genome assembly GCF_015228065.2 of Penaeus monodon. Classification (NCBI taxonomy): domain Eukaryota; kingdom Metazoa; phylum Arthropoda; class Malacostraca; order Decapoda; family Penaeidae; genus Penaeus; species Penaeus monodon. Next base: position 32,379,657 of record NC_051401.1, on the reverse strand, counting down.
CTCTGTCTTGTCCAGTCATTGCCTTTTTTTTTTTTTTTCTTACTAAGTGGCTGCCGTGGTCAATGTCTTGCAAGGTTCTCACCTTTTATCTTGGTTTGTGGGGAATTTGGTGAAATAATTTGCAATGTAAGTTATTTCACCCTCCCAACACCCCCACCAACCACAGAGTCCAACAAGGGTATAATGGTCCTCTAATTTGAATGATATAGATACCACTATATTATCTGGTAGGTCCAGAGGAAAACTCAGTATCTTTTTCTCGCTTTATTGAGGGAACAGACACGTAGATTAAAAGGGATCTGATGCGGTAGACTTGGCGGAGGCGGCGTCAGCTCCTACGGGTTGGAGGGAAGGTGTTAGCGTTCAAGGAACGGACTCGGACTGACTCCCTTCGGGTATTTCTGGTTCGCTTCCCCCTTGGGCGTTGGGACACAGCTGTTGTCCCCTCCAAGCGTTTCTCGTTATTGCCGAAGGTCAGGTCACGACCCAGGAGGCGAACAGCTGCGTAGCCGGCTTTCCTGAGTAATGGATGTACACCGGCTTAGGCAGATTTCACTATTAATAGATGTCACACCCCCTCTGCCAGAAATACCCGAAGGGAGTCAGTCGAGTCCGTTCCTTGAACCGCTAACACCTTCCCTCCAACCCGTAGGAGCTGACGCCGCCTCTGCCACGTCTACTGCGTCAAGATCCCTTTTAATCTACGTGTCTGTTCCCTCAATAAAGCTGAGAAACAGATACTGAGTTTTCCTCGGACCTACCAGATAATATAGTGGGTATACTAGTATCATTCAAATTAAAAGGACCATTATAGTTGTGGCAGCGGTGGGATACTCAGTATCTATTTCTCAGCTTTATGAGGGAACAGACACGTAGATTAAAAGGGACTTGACGTGGAAAGACGTGGCGGAGGCGGCATCAGCTTCCTACGGGTTGGAGGGAAGGTGTTAGCGGTTAAAGGAACGGACTCGGACTAAACTCCCTTCGGGTATTTCTGGGTCGCTTCCCCCTTGGGCGTGGAGACACAGCTGTTGTCCCCTCCAAGCGTTTCTTGTTATCGCCGAAGGTCAGGTCATGACCCAGGAGGCGAACAGCTGCGTAGCCAGCTTTCCTGATAAGGATGTCACCCGGCTCGGGCAGATTTCACTATTAATAGATGTCAAAAAGGGGGAAAGCTGTATGTTAGAGCCTAAGTCTAACAGCTACGGAGGTGGTGAGAGGGTATACACAGCCTATAGCCATTGTGATCGTATTCACGGGACCTGTGGAGTCCCAATCTGCCGCGTAACAGCTAAGGTCTTTAGCGGCGAATATCTTGTTAAATGAAATATTAAAATTTTTAAAAATTTGTAAATAAATATCTTACAAATAACAATAAAAGATTAAAAATCAAAGCATAAATATTATGCTCTAAGTGCATTAAATTATTGCGTAAAACATTATGCATAATTAATTTTATTGAAAATATTAGTCTCCCTAGGAAATTAATAAGACCCTCTATGTCACAATCTTCCCCCAATACATTTCCAGTGTATATGGGGGAGACAAGTACATACGTCTTTGGTCTGAGAATGTTGCACATCTTTCCACTATATGTGCGATCGTTAATGACTCATGGCATCCTTCACAAAGTGCTTCATTTTTAGCTATCATTGGCCCATGAGTCAGTCTTGTGTGCCCGATTCTTAAGTCTTGTTAATACAACTTCCACTTTTCGTTTGGGGATGGATGTATTTCACCCAACTGCCAAGGTCATCTCTAATGTCTCGCAGTTTGTTTCTGGAGGTATGCCTCCATTGTTCCCTCCATTTATCACGAAGACAACTTCTGATGCTGGGTTTCAGGTCGGTGGGTGGTAGAGGATAATGAGCATCACAAGGCTGAGCGGCAGCTCCCCTTGGCCTTCTGATCAGCTCGCTAATTCCAACTGATACCAACATGCGCTGGCACCCAACATAGAGTTATCTTTTTACGTTTTGACATCAGTGCAAGCCAATCTTGAACCTCCCTCACTACGGGATGTGATGAGTTTAATCTCTTGATTGCTTGCAAGGCACTACGAGAGTCACAATATATCACAACAGAATGATTTGTAAGATCTCTAGTCATCTTAACTGCTGTAGGATGGCATGTAACTCTTCAGTGAAGATCGAGGCTGCTAGAGAAGACTGCCAGATGCAGTCTTCCTTCTCCCTCACTGCTGCAAAACCCTGCCATTTTCAATTTCGAACATCTGTAAAAATTTGCTCTGATCCCCAGTTTTTAGAAATGTGCTGAAGAAATTTCCCCGGGACTTCTGCTTCGGATCTCTCCCCTTTCCCAATTCCGACTCGACTTGATTAGTCCAAGGCGGAAATTGGGGAATTCCAACAGCCAGAACCTTAGAGAGATTTAAATTAAGATCTTCCACAAGATTCCTCATTCTCCTACCATAGGATCGGCTATCCTCAAGGGGGTTGAAAACCAATTGGATGTAGGAGACCCTGGAATCCTTTGTAGTCTCGTGTAGTAAATCAGGTTCATGTTTCTCGGTGTAATGAAAGAGGTGGTTCTCCACTCTCAGCATACAGGGACTCCACAGGTGAACACCTGAAAGTCCCAGTACAGATTCTGAGAGTTTCATTATGAACCGAGTCTAACATCCGTAGAACAGGGGGAGTTGCAGATGAATAAGCTTCACATCCATAATCAAGCTTACTACGAATAAGCTCGGTAAAGCCGCAGAAGCTTTGTGCGGTCTGCACCCCAAGATAAATGTGAAAGAACCCGAAAAATACTAAGTGCTTTTGTAGCCTTTACTTACTGTTTGATGTGAGGCACCCATGTAAGCCTTGATTTCAAAAATTAGACCCAAGTACTTCACCTCTTGGACAAATTGCAGTGGGTTGCTACTAAATGGGGGAAGGATGAATTTTCCTCGTTTCGGGAAATGCATAGCCATGGTCTTGCTTGGGGAAATTTTAACCCATGATATGTAGTCCACTGTACAACCTGATTTTATTGCCAGCCTGCTGTGTCCTTGCACATCCTGAAAGGTTCTCCGAGCATACAGTGTAAAGTCATCCACATACAGATTACATGAGACAGAACTTGGAACAACCTTTACAATGTCATTTAAAGCAATGGCAAACGGGGATACACTTAAGACACTCTCTTGTGAGGCCCATTTTAACTGATCCTCCAGGTTAGAGAAACTGTTTCCCACCCGAACTCTAAATTTCCTTTTGCAATGAAGTTTTGTATAAAGGGTAGGAAATGCTCCTCTTAAACCAATGTCATACAACTTCTTGAGTTTTGCCATGCTTCCAAGTAGTATCATAAGCCTTTTTAAGGTCAAAGAAGACTCCTAACATGTGACGTCGCTGTGCGAAGGAATTCCGTATAGCAGTTTCCACCTTTCAAGTGCACTCTGTGGTCGATCTCAATCTTCTAAACCCATATTGATATGGAGTCGCACGTTTTCCTTTCTAGCAGCCATTCAACCTGAAGTTTACCATTTTCTCCCATCACTTGCAGAGCAGCTGGTGAGGAAAATTTTTCTGTATTTCCTGGTGTGGAAGCATCCTTGCCAAGTTTAAGGATAGGAATGATTATAGACTCTTTCCATGTGGATGGCACTGTACCCTCCCTATATATCCTATTGAATAGGTCCAATGAGAACTTCTGGGAGCTCTGGTAAGCGAGATATCATTTGGTATGGAATATCGTCACTTCCTGGGGCAGTCTATGGCAAGCTGCAAAGCAGAGTCCATCTCCTTGCGCAAAAAAGGCAAGTTGTATGGAAGTTCTGCTGCGTCCTACTGAAGAACGACAAATGGGTGTCGTTCCTGTTCAGCCTGAAGAGTGGAGAATCGGGCAGTGTAAGATGCTCCAAGGAGATCTCTGCCATGGATTTAGCTAGCTCTTAGCAATATCTTTTTATCTGTGATGATTATGCCATCAATCTTTAAAGCAGGGGGTGACAGTGATGTGCTCTTTCCAGCGATCTTACGCACCATGTCCCATACCCATGCTAAGGGGTCCCCGAGTTAATCAAGGAGACATACTGTCTCCATGAGTCCTTTTGGGCCCCCTTTAGCACTTGCCTGGCCTTGGCTCGGGTCTTTTTGTAATGGATCAAGGTTTTATCACTGGGGCGTCGTTTCAAATGCCTTAATGCAGCTTTTCTTGCTCTGACAGCTTGTTGGCATTCATCAGACCACCATTTGGGACCGGAGGTCGACGGTAATGCCCGCTACTTTTGGGAATGGGTTTCTTCTGCTGCAAGGTGAATTTCGTGATGTGAAGTGATTAACAGCATCTTGAACACTCTGGAAGTCATTCACAGATCCATGCAATACGCAGTTGATCTAAAAAGATTCCAGTCTGCATGTTCAGTCGCCATATCTGCACTCCATTGGGCTGGAATAACATCACCTCCTCCAAAAGTATTGGAAATGGTCGCTTCCATGTAATCTTCCATAACCTGCCAAAATGAAATTCATCTGTGAATCAGGTGAGACAATTGACAGGTCATATTGGAGAATGTCCCGTTTGAATTTAGAAATGTGTGGGAAATGTCATGTTCAGTAAAACTGCATCTCTCTTAGGAGCAAGGACTCCAAGGCCCTTCCTCAAGGGTTGCACAAAGTGTCTCCCCAGAGGTGATGCCGACCGTTGAAATCTCCCAAGAGTAGAAATGGATGTGGCAACTGCTCAAGTAGATTTTCCAAAATATTAATGTTCAGATTATGTGGAGGAAGGTAGATGGATGCAACAGTGTAAGGTCGTGTCAAGCCTATTCTCACAGCCTTCACCTGCAGTGTTGTCTGCAGGTGGATGGCCTTGAAGGGAATATCTTGACGTACCATTACTGCTATTCCTCCATGAGGTCCATTGTCAAAGGTCCCATAATGGGCTTGAACTTGGAATCCTCTCAGGGAAATGGTACAATTTTCCCTGGTCATAATTCTTGTAGACATACACAAAGGGTTATATGAAGCTATCAGATATTTCAGTTCTTCCCCTTTTGGCATGAATTCCCTGACAGTTCCATTGGATTAGGGTATCCCCGTTTGGCAGCACCTGTGGTCAAGGTTTGCCTCACACCTTTAAGCTGTCCCTTTCCATGATCCTGGGAGTACCTTTTTAATGGTTGTTTAACTGTGGAATTAGTTTCCACAGGTTTCCCTTGCACAGGTTCAGGATTACTTTGCCTGGGGAAAGAAATGGACCTGAGCCTTTGCTTCAGGGGCATTCTGTCTAGCGCGGAGGCCCCTGTGGATGTGGCAGCTGGAGTCTTTTGCACAGGTTCAGGATTCCTTTCCCTGGGCAAAGGGCGTGCCGAGGGCCCTTTTCTTCAGGGGCATTTGCCTAGCAGCCCGAGGCCCGTGTGGATGTGGTGGCAGCTGGAGCTGTCACCGTTGAGGCCTCTGGGCCTTATATGTTGGCTCCAAGACCTTACTTTTGGGGGGAGGAGTCTCCTCAATAGACCCCTCACTCCTACTCCGTTTCTGGTGGGAAAAACTCACAGAGGCAGTGTCAGCAATTTGCGACTGAGGGTTAAAGGAAGTGGCAGAGTGTGTGTTTGTAAGAAGCATTGAGGGCAAGGGTTGGTGGGAAGGAGGATGGGCTAGAACCGAAGCAAAGGACTTACCTGGCTGTGCAAACAGCACACGGGCACATCGCTTTGCCTCTGGAAAACTAACTTTCTCCTTGTTCCTTATTACCAATACTTCCTTTTCAAATCTGTACCTTTTACACTGCTTTGAAGAAGCTTCATGAGCGTCTTTGGCAGTGGTAACAGCATATTGGACCTGGACAGTTTTTCATCTCCTTGATGACCTGTTGTACCACACCTTACACATACTCTTGGTTGTCCATTTTCTTTAAACCCGGGAAGAGTTGGCTCCATGCCCATAACCCTGGCAGTGGAAGCACCGCATAGGGATGGGCACATATGGTTTTACCTTGAGGTGGTACCATGCTAACTTAACCGATACTGGAAGGACAAATGTGTTAAAAGTTAGAAGAAGAGCTGGTGTCGACTGTTCCAAACCATCAACTTTCTTCTTAAAACGTTTTACTGCTACTACATTAAAATTCTCTAGTTCCTCTAAAAGTTTCTCCTCAGAATACCTCATCAGGTCTCGGAAAAGACATTCCCTTACACTGGTTGAGGGTTTTGTGAGAACATGAAACTTTAGCCCCAGGAATGTCGCATATCGCACGCAGACAATCACTCTCGTCTGGTGACGATACCTCAACTATCAGGCTACTGTCTCGCTGTGGGGTGATGCGAGGATCACGTTGGCATACTTCAAAAATTTTTCGATTTTACTTCGAAAATATCAGATCCATGATTGATACACCTTCAATGGTCTTCACTACTAGGTACTTACTATATGAAATGTTTTCATATTTACCAGGTAAGATTTCCTTAGTGGATTGAGGAGGACTTTTCCCCTTCTTACCTGGTTTGGGAGCCCGGGAACCATTACGATTCCCATTCTTGCCCTTTGGAAGCTGGAAAGGTTCCAAAGTGACAATACGTATGTTCCAGAGGGAATGGTCAGGGGATTGCGTAGGTCGTCAGGGAGAGAGCTAGATCTTGTAAATTTGTAGTACTCATAAAAATTGGGGAAATTTTTCATTTCCTCACCTCCACCCACCATGGAGTCCAACGAGGGGAAGCTATAGTTGGGGCTCAAAAACTCCCAACAGCCACAGGGGTAATGAGGAAATATACTCAGCCACTATTACAGCACTGATGGCAGTCGCGGGACCTATGCGCTACCGACTAAATAGTACCTGCTTGACCCTAACCATATTTGACCAGGCCGATGAACTGACCGAGCCTTGATCAACCCCACCCGTCTAAACCAGAATAAAGGACCAAAGAGGTGTGTTGCTAGCTGCAGGGCCAGCGTGCAGCATCCTCAACCTCCGGAAATTCCTGTCTCCTGGTAATACAGGATGCCACGCACGGCAAACACACGTGGTTAAAGTTCTCCCTGGTCCAAGATGGAATGAACCAGGGGTGGGTGCACCATCCCCTCTCATAGGCCTTGGTGCACCAGGAAGCCATTTTGTCTCATCCCTCACTGGTGACCCCTCCAGTATGGGTAACCCTCTGGTCTGGCTCACCAGATCATTGGGACCTCAAGCCCCCCCACCGCGGCAAGGCGGCTTCCGTTAGGGGGGAACAGCACCATGACTGCCTGACTGTAGCCTCCTGAAGGAGACCAACTAATTGACCTGACCGGGCCAAGCCACCTATCTTGCTGGAATAAAGAACGGAAGGGGCAAGTTGCTAGCCGGATGGCATTGCTCAACCCCAAGGACTCCCATCTCCACAGCACACAGTACCACTCACGGCAAACACGTGGGTAAGTTAAACCCCTAGGGAGAGACCAGAGGGGATGCCATTCCATCTACAAGATAAGTACATTGTTTGGAACCATTTGGTCATCCCTCTCCAGGGAGCCAGCCACCCAAACATTGCTCCATTTCAGAGAGAGAGAGCTCTTTGGGGAATGACTGTGTGGGTGTGAGTTCCCACTGGTATGGCTAGGTGCTGTAGGTGAAGTGAAGATCAATGGGGGAGCTAGAGAGGCTCCCCGGTCGAATAAGGACTGGGCAGTTGCTGCTGCTTGTGTGGTGGTCTGCTGGAGGATCGGGAAATGATGATTCTGTGGCTTAAGTACATGAGAGCTGTGTTGGCCATCAGGGAACGAGGAGAGCCCGCGGTCAGATTGAGGACCTGAGTGACCAACTTGCAAGTATGCTGAGCTCAGGCTGCGGGTTTGCTGCTACAGTGGCAAAATATTCCTGTCTGCTTCTACAGGACGGAACAATTACAAAAAGAAACGGCTGGTCATATAAGGATGATGTCATGTCGAAATGCTTGGCCTGTGATTATTTATTATTTTATTTTCTTAGCATCTCAAAGATAACTACTTTTTCTAGCTAGGACTTTTTTTTTTTTTTTTTTTTTTTTTTTTTTAAATAATTCCATCTCCGTTCTTGGGGTTTAGATATTTCAGCGGTGGACATTTCATGTTCTCAAAAAATGGCACCGGAACCCAGGTTCCGGGAGGGGCTTGGGGAGCTTTTAAAAAAACCGTCTCTTGCTGCCTCTTCTCCTTGCACTCTCGCCCCCCACTGTTAACTGGGTTTAGCGAGTTGTGACATTATTTTTCCAGGGGTGAGCAAGTCTGCCTCCGGTGCAAGCTGGACCCGTTGGGGCTTATATTGCCCCCGGGGGGGTTACTGCACATTGGTTTTGTCTATACCATATCTATATCTACACATATATATATATATATATACTTTTCTCACACTAGGTCCATACTACCACATACATGCATTTACATGTAACCATGCATATATACACTTGCATCCGTACATGTACATGCACATATCCTTACCCCAAAAACATATGTATGTTTCTTATGTTCTAGGAAGTGCTATAATTGTATATAAGAGAAGAGGGAAGTATCTCTTGGGAGGTTTACTCTAGGTCAAGTGGGTATAATCACCCTGGGTGCCAGACTTTGTCAAAAGCTTTAGTAAATCTCTGAGGATGTTTTTGGGTTTGTAAAGCCAGAGCAACTTCCTCGTACGTTACCCCTGTTGCTGTGGTAACGCCTCGGGAAGCACGGAAGCCATATTGTTGGGGATTGAGTAGATTATTGTTCTCGAGGTAGTTGTGTAGTCTTTTATTGACATTTTCTCCAAAGGGCTGGCAAGGTTTTTCTAGGGGGAGATGGCCTAAAATTTCCCCCGGTCTGTTCGGTCTTCCCAGTTTTTGGGTTTTAAGGTTTTAATGCTGTTTGAATTTTGCTGGTAAATACCCAAAATTTTCGAGGCATTGAAATTAGCTCTAGTCTTGAATCATTGCTGTGGTAATTTGGATTTTTTAATTTATTTATTTATTATTATTTTTTATTATCATTTTTAATTATTTTTTTGCTTAGGTCTGGCGATTTTTTTCTTTCCCTTTTTTGGTATTTGTTATCTCCTCATGGTGATGGGACTGAAACTCATGTTCTCTTGACAGATTGTTGAGATTTCTACTGGATTGGTGGTAAAAAAAATTTTCGGTGATTCGATGCCCCCGCAAAAATCATCCTTCTTTCTTCGGTTTAAAAATTTCGTTTTTTACTTCTTTCAGATTTTACATATTTCGGGGAATTTTTTTATCTATATCTTGGAATTGTTTTTTTGCCAGGGATCATACACTTGGGCTGGCGGGGTTCTTTTTCCCTTAAATTTCTTCAGTGCCTCAAATTCCCTTTTGGGTCTCACATTTTGATAAAAGCTAGGTGAGTTTGTCATTTGCATCCCTTTGCATTCTCGAAAATCCTCACCCCATCCCCATGAACGGCCATCATTTGACTCCGGGTACTGGGTGTGGGGAGCTGTAAGATTAGGGGTATATGAGTGGTATCATATGGATTTTTTCTGTATGGAATGTTTCTTTTCGGGTTTCTATGTCATTAACCATCTTTCGTTTCCTGTCAACTTCAAAGGTCCCTCATTTATTTCCCCCCAAACAGGGCCACCTTGCTGTGATTACTGAGACAGAGTCCGGAGGTGAATATGCTGTAACGCAGTTGCAAACTCTTTGGCCTATATTTGGTTAGAGGGTGGTTTTCAGGCCCTTAAGCAATCACGGGCAAAATAGGGGCTAGGTCAAACAGGCACAATTCAGACAGTACGCATAGGCCCTCGACTGTCTTTGTAGTAAATCTTGACCCATCAGGGGAAACCATAAAATAAAGAGTTACCCCTCCTGTTTTAAAAACATGTGGCTTCAAAAATGTTAAAGGTCCGGGAAGATGGGGTGGGAAAAAGGTTTTTATGATGGCTTGGAAATTTTTATGTATATTTTCTTTTGTTTTTAATTAGTCTTTTATCATTTTTATTCCGTTTTCTTTTTATCCTTGCATTGGAGAGCACATTAGGGTGTCGGGGCTATAAGTATGGGTTTTTTCTTTAAAATTCATTTTAGCTTAACTACACTACTTTTTATGCCGGTTTTTCAACTTTGGCTTTTTTTAAAAAAAAATAAAATCTTATTTTCGGAAAAGGGGGGACACCCCCCTCTTTTTAGAGGAATCCACTTCCCTGGGCGACCCAAGATTCCCCTCTTTTTACCATTCTATTGGGGGAGGTATAAGGGCCCGGGGGAGCCGGCAAGGAAGAGAGCTTTTTTTCGTGAGGGGATATCGTGTGGGTTCCTGGGGTAAGAGTACGAGCTATAGGGGGGTAAGGGGGGATTTTAAACTTTTTTTCTCGAATCTTGTAGGGTGAGTGCTCTCTTTTTACGAATAAATATAATATATATATATATTATATTATTATATATATTTTTTTTTTTTTTTTTTTTTTTTTTAATCTCGTAGTTTTTGGTTTTAACCATGAGTTTTTATGTTCATGTCTTTAAATTTTTTTTGGGGTTTAGTGTTTAACTGTTTGTTCCCAACTGTTTTATTAAAAAAAACTTTTTGTAAAAATTTTTGAAACTTTAGACCCCTCATGCATCCCCTCCAGTTTGTCTAAAAAAAACCTTAGGAGTTAATTTGGAAACGCCGTATCCGCCTGATTTTTGCCTTTGTAAGAATGTAAAACAAAGGGAGAATTTAAGGGAACCAAGAAGGGAGCCCCCCGGGGGGAATCTTTGGCATATAAAACCCATGGTTTTTTTTAAACTGAAATGGGATTCAAATGAGTTCAATCCTAATCTGATTCTATCGACTTCAGGTCGACGCGCACTCCTCTCGACATAACCAACGCTAACCAGTGTTGACCTCTGACCTTGGTACTCCTGTACTTACACTTGCTTCTATCACTTCATCTACCCTCACATGCCTCCTCCTTCAAGAAATATCTTGCGTTCCTGGACGAATAACCAGGTGTGCAGCTATTCGTACCAAGGATCAACATTAATCGCTTGCATATCCTACCCATCAGTACGCAATGTGGCTGCGTATATTTCCTCACTGTGGCTGTTTGGAGATTTTGACCCCAACTATAGCTTCTCCTTGTTGGACTCCATATGGGTGGGTGGTGGGTGAGGAATGAATTCTAATTTGTATGATTACTACAAATTTACAAAGATCTAGCTCTCTCCCTAATGACCTAGCAATTCCCTGGCCATTCCCTCTGGAACATCACATGTCACTCTGGAACCTTTCCAGCTTCAAAGGGCAAGAATAGGAATCGAAGTGGTTCCGGGCTCCCAAACCAGGTAAGAACGGAGAAAAGTCCTCCTCAATCCATGAAGGAAATCTTACCTGGTAAATATGAAAGCATTTATATAGTAAGTACCTAGTAGCGAAAACCATTGATGGTGTATCAATCATGGATTTGATATTTTTGAAGTACATCAGAAAATATTTGAGTGTGTCATATGATACTCACAGCACCCCACAGCGAGAGTAGCCTGATAGTTGAGGTTTCATCACCAGACGAGAGTGACCATCGCATGCGATATGCGACATTACTGAGGCTCAAGTTTTATGTTCTCACAAAACACTCAATCAGTGTATGGGAATTGTCATTTCCCTGAGACCTGATGAGTATTTGAAAAATGTTAGAGGAACTAATGAATTTTAATGTAGTAGCAGTAAAAAGTTTTAGAAAAAAGTTGATGGTTTGGAACATCTACGCTCTCTTCTAATTTTTGAAATGTTATCCTTCCAGAATCTGTTAAGTTGGCATGATACCACCTCAAGGTAAAGCCATACATTACCCAACCCTATGCAGTGCTTCCACTGCCAGGGTTATGGGCATGGAGCCTACTCTTGCCATTTAAGGAAAATGGACAACCAAGAGTAGTGTGTAAAGTGTGGTACAACAGGTCATCAAGGAGATGAAAACTGTCCAGACCCAATATCCCTGTTACCACTACAAAGAAGCTCATGAAGCTGCTTAAAGCAATGTAAAAGGTAAAAAATTAAAAAAAAGTATTGGTAATAAAGTAGGAAGGAGAAAGTTTTTTAGAGGCAAAGCGATATGCCCGTGTGCTGTTTCCATATCAGGTAAGCCCTTTGCTTCGGTTCTGGCCCATCCCCCTTTCCCGACATCCCTTTGCCTTCCAATACTTAAAACCACACATTCCTTCTACTCTTTAAACCTCATTCTCAATTGCTGAACTACTGCTGGTGAGTTGTTCCACCAAAAAATGGAGTAGGATTGAGGGTTTAAAATTGAGAGAATTTGGAGCCATCAGTCAAGGCTCCAGAGGCCTCAATATTGACAACTCCAGCTGCCCCCACATCTACGGGGGCCCATTCCGCTGCTAGGCAGAATGCCCTGAAACAGAGGCTCGGTACACCCTTTACCCAGGCAAGGTCCTGAGCCTTTTTAAAAGACTCTCTCAGGAGTGGGGTCTTTGGAGCTGCAACAGGGCTCAAGGGGCCTCAAACGTGATAGCTCCAGCTGCCACCACATCCAGGGGCCTCGCTGCTAGACAGAATGCCCCTGAAGCAAAGGCTAGGCCGTCCTTTGCCGAGGCAAAGAAATCCTAGCCTGTCAAAAGGAAACCTGTGCAAATTACTTCCACAGGTAAACAACCCTTCAAAAGGGACTCCCACATCCTGGAAAGGGACAGCCTAAAGGTGTGGGGAAAACCTTGGCCACAGGTGATGCCAAACACCTTATGAAGAGGTATTTTGAAGAACTGTATACCATAATCCATGGAACTGTCAGGGAATTCATGAAAATGGAAGAACTGCAACATCTAAACTCAAAATTTGACCAGGGAAAATCACTGATACCCCTGAGGGGAATTCCAAGTTCAAGCCCATTATGGACCTCTGATAATGGACATCATGGAAGAGTAGCAGTGATGGTACATCAGGATATTCCTTTCCAGTCATCCACCGCAACGACACTGCAGGTAAAGGGGTGTGAGAATAGCTTGACACCACTTACAATGTTGTCTTCATCTACCTTCCTTGCTATACCTTCCAACATAATTGATTTGTGCAACTTTTGGCAACCCTCGAGGAAGGGCCTTGAGTCCTTGTTCTTAGAGTAGATGCAGTTTTACTGAACAGGGGCATTCTCCATACAGACCTGTCAATGGTTCCCTGATTCACTGTTGAATCACTTGGCTGGTCCATGGAAGACTTACATCGAGGACCACTTTCCAGTAATTTTGGAAGAAGTGAATGGTGTTCCAGCCAATGGAGTGAAGTTGTGCCTTGAACATGCAGACTGAATCTTTTTTAGATCAACTGCAGTATTGCAAGGATCTGTGAATGATTTCCAATGTATTCAAGATGCTGTTAATCACTTCACATCACTAATTCACCTCGCAGCCGAAGCATCCATTCCCAAAAGTAGCGGGCAGTACCTCTGGTACCATGCGGGACTGATAATGCCAAGAAACTGTCAGAGCAAGAAAAGCTGTAATTAAAGCAAGGTAACCTTGATCCATTACAAAAGGACCCAAGCCAAGGCCAGGCGAGTGCTAAAGGAGCTAACGGACATCATGGAGACAGTACGTCTCTCGATTAACTCTGGGACTCCCTTAGCATGGCTATGGGACAAGGTGCTTAAGATCACTGGAAAGAGCACATCCATGTCACCACTTGCTCTGAAGATAGATGGCATAATCCTCACAACAGAAAAATTATATTGCAAATGAGCTAGACAATCCATCTCAGGCTGAACAGGAATGACATCCAGTGTCATTCTTAGTAGGGCTGCAGCAGAACTTCCATACACCATTTTTGCTTTGGCAGCTCTGCTGTGAGAACTGCCCCAGGAAGTGATGATATTCCATACCAAATAATATCTCACGACCGGAGAGCTCCCAGAAGTTCCGTTGGATCTATCAATAGGATCTATAGGAGGCACAGTGCCATCCCATGGAAAGAGGCTATAATCATTACTGTTCCTAAACCTGGTTAGGATGCTTCCACACCAGGAAATACAGACCAATTGTCTCACCAGCTGCATCTGCAAGCTGAGGAGAAAATGGAAACTTCAGGTTGACATGGGTACTAGAAAAGAAAAACGTGTTTGACTCCATATCAATAGGGGTTTAGAAATTCAAATCGACCAAAAATTTCATTTGTGAGGATGGAACTGCAAACCAGAATTCCTTCGCACAGAGAGTCACATGTATCAGTCTTCTTTGACCTTGAAAAGGCATACGATACTACTTGGAAGCATGGCAACTCACGAAGCTGTTTGACATTGGTTTAAAAGGAGCATTACCTCCCTTTCAACAAATTTTCCTCGCTAACAGAAATTTTAGAGTTCGGGTGAGAAACAGTTTCCCTCTAATCTGGAAGATCAGCTGGAAGGGGTCCCACAAGGGAGTGTCTTAGGTGGACCCTGTTTGCCATTGCTATAATGACATCAAGGGGTTTTGTTCCAATGCTGTCTCATGTAATCTGTATGTGGTGACTTACACTGTACTGCTCAGGAGGAAGCTTACAGGTGTAAAAGGACACATACAGACTGCAATAAATCAGTTGGGCAACATACCATGGATTCAAATTTTCTCCAAGAAAGACCATGGCTATGCATTTCCACAAAAAAGAGGCAAGTCCACCTTTTTATCTTTTAAGAGCAAACCCACTAAAATTTTTACCCAAAGAGGTGAAGTATTGGGGGGCCTGTTTTTTTGCTCAGGCTTATAGGGGGGGCCTCCTTATTTTAAAAGTAAGCACAAAATGCTTATATTTTGCTTTTTCTTTCCCATCTTCTTGGGGTGAAAAACCGCACAACGTTTCTGTGGTTTTACTGATGCTTTTTCATATAAGCTTGACTATGGATGTGGGGCTTATCATCTGCAACCCCCCACTGTTCTCCAGATTTGGATCATTCTAATGAAGCTCTCAAACTGTTGGAGCTTTCAGGTTTCCCCTTTGGGGGAATCCTGTATGGGGGGGAACCATCTCTTTCAGTAACGGGGCTACATGAACCTGTTTTTATTACTGAACTTAAAAGGTTTTTGGGTTTCCCCCAAAACCCCGATGGGTTTTCAATCCCCTTGAGGAAGCTGATCCTATGGTAGGAAAATGGGGAATCTTGTGGAAGATTTTAAAATTTAAACACACAAAGGGTTTCTGGCGTTGGGCCCCAATTCCCCCCCTTTGGACAAATGAAGCCGAGTTGGATTTGGTTAAATTTGGGGAAAGGGGAAAGAGATCTGAAGCAGAAGGTAGAAGAGATTTTTCAGCACATTTCAAATACCAAGGGTCAGATGCAATATATAAGATATTTCGAAAATATGGAAAGGTGTATGCCTTGCAGAGTGGCAAAGGAAGACTCTCGGCAGTCTTTCTCTAGCAGCCTCCTCTTCACTCAGATTCAGCCATCCTTCCGCAGTTAAGATGACTGAGATCTTAAACCCTTCTTTGTATTACTTGATCCCCCTATCATTTCAACAATCAATAGCTTAAATCAAAATCCGTATGAGGGGGCAAAATTAGTTTGCATTTATGTCATCATGTAAAAGTAAATCTAGTTGTGTGCCAGCGCATTTGGTATCAGTGGGGAAAGAGCGGCTGATTGGCCTGTAATGCTCCTTTTTTCCCCTCCCACCACCGCCTGAAACCCGCATCAGGGGTTTTCCCTTCGCGATAAATGGAAGGAAAAATGAAAGGGAACCTCTAAAACAAACTGCGAGGATTGGATGACCATGCAGTTGGGTGCAGCATCCACCCAACCCAAATTATTGTATTAAAAAAGAGAAAAATCGGGCTCACAAAAATGATCAAGCCAAGGTTAAAAATGAAGTACTTTGTGAGGGATGCCAGAACCGTTAATGGCGCACATGTATGGAAAGATGGCAACATTCTGACCAAAGATAAGTACTTTTCTTCCCTATCACTAAAAAAGGGATTGGGGGAGGTTGTGACATGAAGGCTTATTATTTTCTTAAGGGTATAATATTTTTAAAAAAATTTAATTTTATGCATATGATTATTAAAAAATTTTTATACACTAGAGAAAAATTTTTATGCTTTGTTTTTTTTTTAATATTTTTGTTATTTGAAAGTTTTTATTGAATTTTTTAAGTTTTAAATATCAAAATTTTATCTAAAAAGTATTCGCCGCTAATGACCTTAGCTGTTGACGTGCGAATTTGAAAAATCAAAAATCATCTGTTTATTCCCTTTGCTTCCTGTTTTTGGAAATTTTTCAAAAAGTAATTTTTCCCTCAAAATCATCCAGATTTGTAGTGTAGCCCCTTTTTACGGCAAATTTAACTTCGTCTGCTTTTTTTTTGAGATTTCTCGGGAGGTGGTATTGAAAATTTTTATTGGGTCTTTTTTTTTCTACAGTTTTGATTAGATTTATTCGGGTGGTGTGCTGATATGTGTTTGTCAGTTCAAAATTTTAGTGTTCCATTGCGAAGGGGTCATTTTGAGTTTTATTTGCAGAAATTGGATTTTCAATATTCGTTTCTGTCCCTTTCGTTTGTGTCTTTGGGATCTCTCGCTGTTATTTCGATGGAGTGCCTTTATTTTTTTTTTCCATATCCTTATTTTTTTTGGGTAAATTGTAATTTTATCTACAAAAATTTTTATCTTTTTACCCAGAAATTTTTTTCCGAATGTTTTAACCTTTTGAGGTCTTGATTAATATTGAAACCTTTTGTCTGTACGGCAGATGGGATTCCGACAGTTCTTGGGGGTTGGGTCAGGTGTTTCTCTCTGGGGTTTTGGAGTGAAAAAAACAGCATGGTGATTAAGCTCTGATCTTGGATTCTGCCCCATTTGGGAGAGACTGAATCAAGCCGCAAATGAGAAAACTCACTCAGGTCTACTCTCTGCCCAACAGACTTAAGTTTTTCAAATGACATCAATACAAAGTCCTCGTGACCCAAATTTTCGAACATTTTGCCAACCAAAGGGGTAACCGGGGCCCTTTTTTTTCTAAAAAACATCACATACGAGTCCTCTATCCTTATTCAGCCACCTTGCCAACTAGGGTAACCTTGGCCCTAGCAAAAATTTAAAAAAGGCCCAGAAGAGCTAATCAAAAACCCAGAAAAGGGGTTTTTCCCCTTTTTTTCATTTTGTCTTTGAAGTCAAGTCATGGTTATATGATTTTGCAAGTGGGAGGGGCTGGGAGACCGTGCTTCAGCAGGATCGTCATTTTTTCTTCTGTGGTGGTGTTGGCTGGCATTTTTTTGGTGGGGTTATTTGCCATGGTGACGATAATAGGGGTGCCAAATCCTAACATTTTTTACTCGTTTTCTGGGGGGTTAGCTCTTCGAGGCCTTTCTTGACTTCTGCATAGGGCCCATTTGGCAAGGTGTGCAGGCATAAAGGGTCATGAGGATTGGCAAAATTTGACCTCTTGGGGGCGTTCTGCTACTTTTTGGGAACTTGTTGTAAGGTTTTGTGTAAATATTTTGGCTTCTTTTCTTTGTTTGCATTTGCCTGGAGTTTGTCCGTTAGACAACCCCTTTGGTATCTTTGTTTGGAAAGTTTTTTTGGTGTGAGGAAAAATTTAAAGGGGTTTTTTTTATTTTTTCATTTTCTATTTTAGGGAATAGGAACCAGAGAAGTCTTAGCCACTTTCTTTCATTTTGTCTGCCTGGTCAGGGGTTCAAAAAACCTTATTTTCACTATGTTGGACTTTTTCATGACATAGATATTGCAATTTGGTAAAGGGGGCCCCCTTTTTTATGGCCTTTTTCAGGCCCTCTTCTTTTTAAGGTTTCATTATCCTGGGTATCAGGAAATCGCAAATAATAAACGAATTTTTTATCTTCACGAAAAACGATTTAAAAGATAGCAGTATGTGCAATTGAAAAAGCATGTAAGCATCCCTCGCAAGCGTTATCTTGAAAATCCGGGCATAATGGGGGGGCAGACCTCAAATTTTCAAAAAATTTATTCTATTTATAAAATTAAAAAATTGTGTTAACGGGCTTGGCCCTCTAGTCACTTCCTTACTAAAGAAAGGTAAGCCTTACGGTAAATTGCCCCGTTGCGGAGAGAATCTCTTCCCACTTATTTGTATTGGGGAGGCTTGTACCCCAGATCAGGATAAATAAAATAAATAAAAAAATTGACCATGTTTAAAATCTAAATTGTGTCATCGAATCTGCTTATTTAGGAAAAACCAAAATAAGCACGGCTTAAAATGACCAAGACCGAAAAAAAATTTGAGAGAAAAAAAATCACGCAATTTGCTAACTGGAAAAAGGGTCGCGGTTAACGTCTTAAAAATTCGCGATGGGAGTTTGCGCCGGGGAAAAATGAGCAACGCTGACGAAACACATGAGCTCGTGGGGGTAATAATATTTTATGAAAAAGACATAATCAATAATTCGCTTTAAAATTTTGTATAAGGTCATAATAAAAAACTGGGAGATAGCAACAGCAAATTTTTTTCTTGAACTTCATAAATGTAAAAAAAAAATCTCTTATCAAAATTTAAAAAATATAAAAATGAAAATTATTTTAATTAATATTAGTTTTTTAGAAAAGGCTTCGCGATAGTCGAAAATTTTAGTGAAAGGGGGATATCGGATCGGGAAATTTGTTAACAAATTTAAATATTTGTGTCAATAAATTTCAGTGAAAAAAAGAGAAAATACAATGGTTTGGGAATTTTCAGAAAAAAGAAAGTGCATGCATGGATAATTGAAAATGCTATAATCGATATAAAGAAAAACAACGGGGGAGGGGCAACGATTTTAATGAAAAAAATAAAAACTTTGAAAAAGGCATAAAAAATGAAGGCAAATCTTACTCGGGCAAGATAACAAAACGAGAACTTTTAGAAAATGGAATTTAACCAAATGAATTTTCTAACATGTCCGTTGAAGGAACTTAGGGGTGTGACCCGCAAGGTCAAGATAATTTTAAAATTTGGGCCCGTGGTAAATTTTCGATGACAAAGGCCAAAAAAAAGTTAAATTTTTTCAAAATTGGTCTTTTGAAAA